>NC_091216.1:23859171-24031671 GCF_040958095.1 Procambarus clarkii | reverse complement strand
TGATTGCGCCTATGGCACCTCTACTCCTCACCGGTTCTATTTTGCATTTCCTTCTGTGTGGGTTTCGGTTAACCCTAATAGCTCACAGAGGCAGGTTGGAGTACGGTAGTACTCACCTAATTGTGCTTGCGGGGGTTGAGCTTTGGTTCTTTGGTCCCGCCTCTCAACTGTCAATCAACTGGTGTACAGATTCCTGAGCCTACTGGGCTCTATCATATCTACACTTGAAACTGTGTATGGAGTCAGCCTCCACCACATCACTTCCTTTTCTCTTCACTAGTGGTGAGAGAGAAGAGTTGTTTACCTGGGTACAAGTTCCGGGATCATTAGAAATCAGGTGTAAATCCAGCATGTATGCCAGGGAATCCCGAAGGTCAGTTCTATATATTTTGCTGGATGTGTCTCCACCTGGCGCTGCCCGCGTACTGTGGCACATGTTGTTGTTGTTTAAGATTCCCTACTTGGAACAAGGAGTTCCAAGTAGCACGGGCTATGGTGAGCCCGTAGTGGACTTACCTGGCACAGGAGCGAGGCTGTGCTGTGGCACAGTTCCACCTACCTCTTGTACGCATTATCCTACATACCACCTTGTCCACTAGGAAATGTGTGTGTACGTACGTACGTATATGTGTGTGTATGTACGTACGTACGTATGTGTGTGTACGTACGTATATGTGTGTGTGTACGTATGTGTGTGTACATACGTACGATATATATGTGTGTATATGTACGTATGCATATATGTGTGTGTAGGTGTTGGTGCTGTACGCGTGCTTGAAAACTATCACCAAGTAAGGGATCAAGTAATTACCAACATGAATGAGCCAAGCCTGGAAAGCTATAGAGCACTGCCTGTGCTGCACCAATCAGGCCGCCATGTTCACATGGACAGACTCGGAGAGAAACTAACATCTCGATTTCAGTTACCTGGTTGCAATCTGCCTCTCCAACCATTTAATATAAACTATACTGTGCGATCAACAATCACTTCCATAACATATTAATATTACATATCCGTAACATTAATATGTCTTTGGGTGTATATACATAGGAGCTGCATCATGTTTGCTAATGGGGCTAATTCGAGGAATAGGCCTGATCGAGAACCGGGCCGCAGGGACGCTAAGCCCCGAAATCATCTTAAGGTAACCTCAAGGTAGGGCCCTCCCATTAGTCTTAAGTGTTAATTGTTTATGAGTAAGGATGGAGATGTTAATATGCATTCCTATTCGTTCACTCTTGCCCTCCTCTGGGAAAAAAGATCATTTGTTTACCTGCAGACTTGGGTAGGTCCAGCTAGGACTCTCCCGCACCACCACCCCAAGAGTCGTGTGTGGGGACTCTGAGCCTCTGTCTTACAGGTGTGTCCGGGTGTGTAGTGGCAGCTCTCTCTAGCGCGCACCCAATACTGGCAGGTATGTTGGCCAGCTGAGACCACCACCACATACTCACCCCCCACACTACCACCACCACCACATACTCACCCCCACACTACCACCACCACCACATACACACCCCCCACACTACCACCACCACCACATACACACCCCCCACACTACCACCACCACCACATTCTCACCCCCCACACTACTACCACCACCACATACACACCCACACACTACCACCACACACACATTGATTGTCAGAAAGCCTTTGATACAGTACCACACAAGAGGCTAGTAAAAAAGCTGGAGATGCAGGTTGGAGTGAAAGGGAAGGTACTCCATTGGATAAAGGAGTACCTAAGTAACAGAAGACAACGAGTCACTGTGAGGGGGTGAGGTCTCAGATTGGCGAGACGTCACAAGTGGAGTCCCGCAGGGGTCAGTCCTTAGACCTATACTGTTTCTGATATATATAATTGATCTCCCAGAGGTTATTGACTCGTTTCTCTCAATGTTTGCTGATGACGCAAAAAATATGGGAGGATTGAAACAGAGGATGATAGTAGGAGACTACAAGATGACCTGGACAGATTGAATGAATGGTCCAACAAATGGCTGCTCAAGATCAACCCGAGTAAATGCAAAGTAATGAAACTAGGCGGCGGAAACAGGAGGCCAGACACAGGATACAGAATGGGAGATGAAGTACTTCATGAAACGGACAGAGAGAAAGATCTAGGGGTTGATATCACACCAACCCTGTCTCCTGAAGCCCACATAAAAAGAATTACGTCTGCGGCATATGTGAGACTGGCTAACATCAGAACAGCATTCAGGAACCTGTGTAAGGAATCATTCAGAATCTTGTATACCGCATATGTAAGGCCGCCTGGAGTATGTGGCCCCAGCATGGAGCCCGTACCTTGTCAAGCACAAGACGAAGCTGGAAAAAGTTCAGAGGTATGCCACTAGACTAGTCCCGGAGCTAAGAGGCATGAGTTACGAGGAAAGGATGCGAGAGATGCACCATACGACACTGGTAGACAGAAGAGTAAGGGGAGATATGATCACAACCTACAAAATCCTCAAAGGTATTAACAAGGTAGACAAGGATAAACTATTCAACACAGGTGGTACGCGAACAAGGGGACACAGGTGGAAACTGAGTACCCAAATGAGCCACAGGGACGTTAGAAAGAACTTTTTCAGTGTCAGAGTAGTTAACAGATGGAATGCATTAGGCAGTGATGTGGTGGAAGCTGACTCCATACACCGTTTTAATTGTTGATATGATAGAGCCCAGTAGGCTCAGGAATCTGTACACCAGTTGAGAGGCAGGACCAAAGAGTCAGAGCTCAACCCCCGCAAGCACAACTAGGCCAGTACACACCACACCAGATGACTCCCGCCACCTGCTCTACAAATTACACAAAGAGAGAAGTCATTTAATTGTAAAAAGAAACAATGGGTTATTTTTCTAGTGGAGGAGAAGTTAACAATCTAGAGGGGAAATGTACCATTAAGGGAGGGGAAATGTACCATGTAAGGGAGGTAAGAACTGTTTAGGTCAACTGTTGATGGTTTGAGTTACTGCTGTATTCTATTACCCATTTTAGTGATGTAGTTGTATAGCACATGTGTGGCAGGGTGCAGATAGTGCGGGATACCGTTGGTAGGAACAACGTGGCCCACCAACAACAGCGGGATATCCTTAACGGCCACAGTACACAGAACACACACACCCTTACCTTGAGGTGCCGGTCGGCCGAGCGGACAGCACGCTGGACTTGTGATCCTGTGGTCCTGGGTTCGATCCCAGGCGCCGGCGAGAAACAATGGGCAGAGTTTCTTTCACCCTATGCCCCTGTTACCTAGCAGTAAAATAGGTACCTGGGTGTTAGTCAGCTGTCACGGGCTGCTTCCTGGGGGTGGAGGCCTGGTCGAGGACCGGGCCGCGGGGACACTAAAAAGCCCCGAAATCATCTCAAGATAACCCTTAGCGCCAGTGTGCTTGTCAAGACCGCGGGCAGCGCGCGCTGACAGGTTGGAAGCACCGGATAGTTTGTCTCTAAACAGTGTTGGAGATGTGGGGCCAGATTCACGAAGCAGTTACGCCAGCACTTACGAACCTGTATATCTTTTCTCAATCTTTGACGACTTTGTTTACAATTTTTAAAGAGTTCATGAGCTCCGAAGCACCAGGAGGCTGTTTATAACAATAACAACAGTTGATTGGCAAATTTGTATGCATGTAAACTGTATAATAATTGTAACCAAAGCCCTTAAAGATCGAGGAAAGATGTACACGTTCGTAAGTACTTAATTAAGTGCTTCGTGAATCTGGCCGCAGTCTATTGTGACCGCCACACAGACGGTAGCGCCTACTTGCAGAATTCTTGCGTGTAGTCTAGAGGGGCTGGGATATGGCACCAAGTTACCTGCTGTTATAGATTCAGCTACTCGGAACATAAGTTCCAAGTAGCACAGGCTATGGTGAGCCCGTAGTGGACTTACCTGGCACAGGAGCGGGGCAAGTAGCACGGGCTATGGTGAGCCTCTACCAAGTTACCGTTCTTGCCTAACCTTGATGATTCTTGGGCCTTGAAGGGGGGGGGGGGCACTTATCATAATGGTATCATTTTGTGTCGTTTCTGCGATTTTCAGAGAAAATTGTAAGGAACCCGTCCTGGGAAGAGGCAATGGAGTCAACACAGGTAAATGTGTCACGTGTTAGATCCCAACACTGAACACAGTTCTCGTAAGCGAGTTTTGGCGGAGGTTTAAGCCAATGATACCATCTAAATTGTATTGTTGACGCCCACATCGAGTCATTACTTTTGCTTCAAGTTTTCAGTGTGTTGATTATCAACTTCTAAAACAGATGGGTACGTGTTCTGACCACCGGCTGAGGTGCTAAGGTCACACATTCAACCCTTCTAGTGTCACGAGCCAAGCTCCTCTGCCAGAGGTTCTTCTGCCTAATGGAAGGGTGATGATAACAGTGATGCTCCTTCCTATATATCTCCCCTCCCCTTAAACCCCCCTTCATCACCCCTTCTGTCCCCCTCCCACTCCCCCACTGCGCGCGTGACAGCGGCCGACAAGTAGCTCCTCTCACCTAATCTGTGCCCACACTGTGCTTTTCCTTCCGCTCACAAATAGAAACAGACGCACACACCCACGCACGCAACACCATGCACCAGCAAAGCCCCGTAAGGAGGACAACGGGACATTCAAGATCTCATGCCTGAAGCAGCGTGGAGGAGGACAGAAACTAGACACGTTTCGATCACAGCCGATAGAGAGAGAGGCATCACCGGTCCCTATACTTCAGCTTAGCGCAATAAACACATTGAAACTATGTTAATTAAAAAGCCTTACAAATATAAATAGCTCTTACCGCTAGTAAATTACCGCCAATAAAGAATATTTTATATAAATATTTTATTTAAATATTGGCTTACCGCCAATAACAAAGATTAAGTATGGAGGATTTAGTAGTTGGTGAGCAGGTCTGGTCCATGATTAGGCGAGTAATGGATGGGGTGGGGTTTTGTAAGGTTGGTGGAGTGGTTCAAGTGCACTGAGACAATAAGATACATCTCAAAAGGATAGAGTAGCTTAGTCTATTCCTACCCCTCCTCTACTTCAGGGCCATCAAGGGGCTCTCAAAATCCTATGGGGTGGTCCCGGGATAGACAGGCAGGTGTGGGCGAGGTGGACAGGTATAGGACTGTCAGAGTTGGGATAGTAGGGGGGTTGTGAATGGATCGGTACTATTGTGATGGTTGGATTTTGGTGGATTGGCGTTGCGATGCTAAACTATGTGGCTCAGTTCCTGAACCTATTATGTGCCTCTGTAACCCTTTCCCCCACCGCCCACGGGATGGGTATGGGATGGTGCATAATAGAGAGATCGAATCGAGTGTGGGGGTATGAATGGGTGTGTTGGTATGGGCAAATAGTCGGTGTTTCAGTGGGTATGCGGGCACCGAGTGGGTGGAGTGGTACTTGGAGCTGGGTGGAGTGGTACTTGGCAGTCATACTCGACTGCCAGAAACTATTTTTAATATTGTCTCCCATCGAAGGTGCAAGTAACTAACGGACTGGAAACAGTTATAGAAGATATGACTGGTTAGGGTGGAGAGAAGCACAAGGGGGTCCACCCACCTCACAGCTAGCTGAGGAGATACGACTTATGCCAACACTGACGAGACTGAAAGATTACAGATTACAACAGGGCCTGCACACGCTGCATCATGCAAATCCTTAGCCTAATTGACTTCAATCCAAAGCAAACGCAAAATAGTAAGAATGAGAGTGAGGCAGAGGAATCAAAGAGAAGGACCTGAGCATAGACAACGCACCGGACCAAACACCAGAGGCATACAAGTCAGCAGATCAGCAGAGTATCACAAACTGGAATTATACAGATAGACACTATACATCTGAAAACAGGTGTATAGTGTTTTTCCTACAGGTGTTAACTTAGATGTGTACTTAGGCCAAGCCTTTAATATGCAGCACAGGCATGCAGTACTTGTATGTATAATCTATCACTCACACATGGGCAGAGTTTCTTTCACCCCTGATGCATTTGTTCACCTTGCAGAAAATGTATTACTTGGGAGATAGACTGCTGCTACGGGCTGCTTCCTGGGGGGGGGGGAGTGTGTTAGAGAAAAATATATGTACTTGATATAGAGGAAAAATAGATTGGTTAGAAAGGCGGGGGTCCAAGAGCTAATAACTCGATTCTACAGATACAAATAGTAAATACACACATGTATTCGGTGTGGTGATGTAGAGACTGACTCCATACACAGTTTCAAGTGTAGATATGATAGAGACCAATAGGCTCAGGAACCTGTACACCAGTTGATTGACAAGTATGTTTATTGAGACAAGAAATACTTCTCAAATGGATAGAGTAGCTTAGGCTACTTCTACCCACCCCCCACCCCCCCCCCCCCAGTTGGTTGACAGTTGAGAGGCGAGACCAAGGAGCCGAAGCTCAACCCGCGCAAGCACACGCAGAGAGAGCGCGAGAGACTCACCTTCTGGCATGGTGAAGCAGAACAGCCAAAGCAGCACAGCTCAGCAGATCAGCGATGCTCCACAACCCGGTCTCTACCTTCACGGGGGGAAAGTTCTCCAAAGCTTACCGCTCAAACTTCCGTTTTCCAACGACAGATCTCTAGACGCGCATCCGTGAATCCCACTTCAATTATATTACTATCAAACACGGTTTAGGCCACGCCAATGGTATTAATTAATTACCCGTATACAACTTCCACCTGTATTTACCAAAACATTTCCTTATTCACTGTATGACATGAAATGACGACGAAAATGGTTACAGTACTTATAAAAAGTTTTCACTGGCATCCAAGGGAGAGCAAAGCTACGACACTCCGCTCCTGCCCGTGTCCAGCCATTGACTGAAGCTGTACCACCATGTGCGGTCTTACTCAGAGTACGCCAGACCCACCAGTTGCCTCTTACTATTTTCCCGCCATTTCTGCCCTAATACTGATTTCCCCCTTCTTATTACACGCCTATTGGGATGTAAATAATTACCAGCATAAATATTAAGAGCGAAAAATACACAACAGAACGAAAACTATTTTGCATAGTAGGAGGCGAGCAGTTGCCATGTATTATTTTCTTATTATCACTCGGGTGATTATCAAAATAAATACCAGAGCACAAAATAATATTTAGAAGTTATTTACACGTATTACATGTAATTAGTAACGGGAATTGCATGTACAGCTGAGGGCCTGACAGCCGAGTGAACAGCGCTTCGGATTCGTAGTCCTGAGGTTCCGGGTTCGATCCCCGGTGGAAGTGGAGACAAATGGGCAAAAAGTTTCTTTCACCCTTGTTACCTAGCAGTAAATAGGTACCTGGGAGTTACAGCTGCTACGGGCTACTTCCTGGGGGTGTGTAACAAAAAGAAGGCCTGGTCGAGAACCGAGCCGCAGGGATGCTAAGCCCCGAAATCATCTCAAGATAACCTCTCAAGAAGATACAGCAAGTCAGGTGGACCACGCCGTCACTCACCCATACAGTCACACAATCACCCCTACTTGGTGGACCACGCCTCCATACAGTCACACAATCACCCCTACTTGGTGGACCACGCCTCCATACAGTCATGACTGCTACAATCACTCATCTAACTACACACTATCACCTGCACATTCCGTACCACACTAACCAGTAACAGTCACACGAAGTCAAAAAGACAGCAACAGCAACTTTTACGCTTACTTGACAGGGTGGGAAGTAAGCCACTACGACTAAGCAATATTACCATCAGTCAGCACTTACACCAGTTAAGGAGTCGCCGTGGCCTCAATCCCGCTGTGAGGGCTCAAGACGAAGCCACTACAACAACTTAGATCTTGTAGATCCTACTAGTTAAGATCCTACATAAATCTTTGAATATGTTAGGTATTAAGTCACTGCACATCCTCTCAAGTGTAATCTATATATTTCAAACTCTCAACTGGAATGCCAATCCTGACCTTAAACGCTTCCTAGAAGGGTGTAACAGAACCTATGGACACCACACCAGAAACTAAGACCTATTTGATATTCCAAGAGTGCGACTTAACCAAACTAGAAATGGTCTTCAAATCAAGGGACCCAAAATGTGGAATGACCTTCACATTCATGTCAAAGGCTGTATCTCTCTCAACCAGTTTAAGAGCAAAACTAAGTACTACCTAATAAACTCCATGTAATCTACCTTGCCCCCTAAATGTCAACCCATGTCATGCTATTTCAAACAATACTGTTTATGGACCAACTTGTATTACCATTGATTTCCACTATTTTTTTCCTTTTCAACTCAGTTTATGCTTTGATCTCTATTAGTGTCAATTTTTAGTCTGTTTTCCCCCACACCTTGCCCGAAACGCTGCGGGTATTAGTAGCTTTAGGCATTGTATGTACTAGCTCTATCGAGACATCCAACATTATCTTTGTAACTCATCTTGTATGTATGTAGTTTTACCCGAATAAAAATTTGATTTGATTTGAACTTCATAATAACACAAGAACACTAAGAAAGGACTGTGTAAAACCCTGGTTTGTGCCTCGGAGAGTCTGCAGGATCCAGTAAGTTCAGTAGAACTTCGGTTTCAACTCATTTTCCATGTCGTAGGCTCATTCGATTAAGGCAGCGTCTGGGATGCTCTCGGACGCAGGTTCGAATCCTCGTCACGGCCCTTGTGGATTTGTTCGTCAAGAAAGGACGCTGGAGAAGGTACAGTGCATACCAGGCAGATCCTACTCGTACCCAACCATCCTCACTCGCTGTAAATGTGTGTGTGTGTGTAGGTTACAGTAGTATTTCAGTCACGGTCTGCGAGTGTTCAATAAATCACTGAACTACAGTATATGTCTAACATACCATTAACCCTGTCCATGGAGGACAGAAGAAAATGTATATATGCTGGTTAGCATTGTAAATATATGGCCACGTTTGTGGAAGAAAATAATAAAAAAACGCTCTCCCACATGTCTAACCTACGCTTAAAACAATGCAGCAACCCCACGTCTATTAACACCACTATGTACTAGCTTAGCTACTATCGACAAGTACTACCACGTACAATCTCCTAGCATATTTTAAATACCACTACCACTATGTACCACTACCATTTACCAGCCCAAGTATCAAACCGTACCATCCGACATTCCCCCCATACTACCACAAATACCAACTATGCATTAGGTGGCAACGGGGATTGCTTGTACAGCAAGTCAGGTGGACCACTTCCCCTCCATCACCTGAAGCAGCACCAATACCTGGGTGTTGACATCATAGCGAACCACCTGCCTCCTAAAGCCCATATCAACCGGATACCATCAGCTTAATATGCAACGTTAGCAGATTAAGGCAACGGTCCTACATATTGAAATTGAAATAAGTTTATTGAGGTAAAATACACACAAAGGGATGAGGTAGCTCAAGCTATTCTCACCCCGTTCAGTACATCGTGTTAATACATACATAGACACTCATCACAAACAATAAACATATTACCGAACATTCTGAGAGATAAATATATACATTCCTCCTTTACACAAGTAGTATGGTAGTCCTACATAAGAATTACGTTTAGAAATCTGCATAAGAAATCATTCAAAATCTTACTTACCACAAATGTTGTCAGACCAATCTTGGAGACGGGAGCGTACTTAGCGAGCCAAACTGCGCTAGGGAACAAGCGGTACATCTACACACTGAACATAATGGAGGAGGAAGTGTGTTAGTGCAATGTGACCCGCCCAGGAATTATCAGCAGCATATGCTGGAAGCTACAGCATGTGCTCACTGTGGGGGGAGCATCATTTGCATACAAATCTAAAACGGTATAAGGAGTTTGAACATAATATTCGCGAGGAGAGTCTCATAAAACGCGACGTTTTTTTAAAAAGGTTGGTACGACGTCCACTTATCTAGACACACACACACACACACACACACACACACACACACACACACACACACACACACACACACACGCGTGATGAATGAATTGAGACGATGTACCCCAGAGAATGGCACGATAATACAATATTCTCAGAATACTATCAGTCACTTTTCTTCTACAACACTACAAACGTCTATGTTATATCCATGACGAATTAACGTTTGTGAGCTGAGAATCCTAGAAAACCCTAGCATACTAGAGTATACCTAGAGTAGGTTCTGGCAGTTGTGCTACTCTCCAATCCCGATCTTGGATAAGGCTCTACTTGTGAGAGCTTGGTCCAACAGGCTGTTGCTTTAAAAAGGCCCCACAGACCCTCATATCCACTACAACCCGGTTGGTCCGGCACTTCCTACAGGAGATTGTCTAGCAGTTTCTTGAACACCTGAACTTTTTTTCCAGCAGTATTTCTCATGTTTCTTGGGAGGATACTGAATACCCGTAGACGTGTGACGTGCCTGCGTCACCCCTTCTCTTCTCCGGGTCTACTCTATTTCCTACCAAATCCTTCGCTCCAGTAAGTTACCATTTCACTGTGCAAATTTGGGATCTAGCTTTCCACTATCTTTCATTTATATATGATACCTCTCTCGTCTCCTTTCTAGTGAGTGCTCTGAGACGGTCATAATATGTGATTTATCGTGTGTGTGTGTGTGTGTGTGTGTGTGTGTGTGTGTGTGTGTGTGTGTGTGTGTGTGTGTGTGTGTGTGTGTGTGTGTGTGTGTGAGAGCGCGTGCGCTGTTAACAACTTGTGTTATGCTGTTAGTATAATCTGTTTATTAGAGGAAAATCCGTCTCATCTGAATGATGTTATCAATAGCCAGAATTCATGAATTCAGGCAACGTAAAACCTTGTAGAAGGTCCCCAGTCACCATGCACAATGGTGCCTGGTGCTCTTGAGGTATAAGGTTGCCACATCATGGCAGGTCAGGTTGCCACATCATGGCAACCTAACCATGCACAATGGTGCCTGGCGCGCCTCATCATGGCTACCCATTCTTGCCCCCTCCTTCACCCGAAACATAATGTTAAGCGTTATCAAAACACTATTCAGCATAATTTATAATGTGTGGATAATAGAGCAACGTGATTCATGGCTTCAGGGAGGTGGGGCTCATACGTGATTTATAGCTTCAGGGAGGTGGGGCTCATACGTGATTTATAGCTTCAGGGAGGTGGGGCTCATACGTGATTTATAGCTTCAGGGAGGTGGGGCTCATACGTGATTTATAGCTTCAGGGAGGTGGGGCTCATACGTGATTCATGGCTTCAGGGAGGTGGGGCTCATACGTGATTCATGGCTTCAGGGAGGTGGGGCTCATACGTGATTTATAGCTTCAGGGAGGTGGGGCTCATACGTGATTCATGGCTTCAGGGAGGTGGGGCTCATACGTGATTCATGGCTTCAGGGAGGTGGGGCTCATACGTGATTCATGGCTTCAACAAGATGAGACAACTGCTCATGCTGCGAACTCAACCATAGATATACACAAGGAAATCTCCGGAGTGTAAAATAAGAACATATTTACCGGAGACTAACGCACACAAGGAGCAACACACAGCTCAACAAGCCATAATACAAGACAAAACACGCCACACTCTTCACTCGTCGTGTGATCAACGCAGGAGGGAGCTGCCTACCCGCCGAAGCAGGGAAGTCCAAGACAGCAAGGGCTACAGTTTAAAATACAGCTGGAAACAAAACATAAAGAATCCTGTGTAATAATGAGAGGGGCCTTGTACAGATCACCGGCATCCTGTCATCGCCAAGGCCACTAGAGACGCTGGCCTTCAGGTAAATTCCTCTTGTGACCCCTACACGTGTCAACATGTGTAAGAATGTGTAAATGTGTGTTTACGAACTCTGTCGTCAACCCCCCTTTGCTCTTGAGCTTCTTAACCCATTCCTTTAGAAGTAACCTACGTTCCAATACTTTAGAATAAGCAACATTATATATAGTTGTATATAAATAAAGGTATCGAGGTAAACTACGGGATCACTGGTGAGTGAACCCCCTCTCACGCCCCCCCCCCCCCCCCCGACCAATCCTGCAGTAACCAAGGCTTCAAATGGCGCCATTATTCTCAGCCCGTCCTCCAAACAAAGACCCAAAAGTGATTCCAAACACCCGCCAAACCCCACTGTTTATGAATGAAAAACGGTTTACACACGATTCACAACTGATTTCGTTCGGACACTTCCATAACATGTGCTTCACTGACCAATTTTGTTCGAACCACGCCCGAACCTTCGAGCGGTTCATTTGAAGGTTCCTTTGAAGGTTCAAACCTTCACCCACGCTATAAATGCTTCACCCACATACTACAAATACAAATAATCGCCAACAGAACCTAAGCACCTAACCTAACCTACGCCTATATATGCATAATATGCTATTATAAAATTAGTTTATATTTGAGAAAATTCCCGTTCACTCATAATCATGTGCTGCCCGAAATCTTAGCGAAGTATCCAAAATTTGCTTACTGTAGGTAATGCCTGCACATGACTGTAAAGCTGCCGCCCAGTTGGGTGGGTGTGGAGCACATGACTGTAAAGCTGCCGCCCAGTTGGGTGGGTGTGGAGCAAGACTAGTGACTGTCACTGTGTGACTCACCATAGATGTAAAGTGCCTTGTATAGTGACTGTTGTGAACCTCTTGTTGAATCACTTGTGATACAAAAGACTATTGATTTGTGTATTTGTGTAGGTGATTGTATAATATATATATATATATATATATATATATATATATATATATATATATATATGTCGTACCTAATAGCCAGAACGCACTTCTCAGCCTACTATTCAAGGCCCGATTTGCCTAATAAGCAAAGTTTTCATGAATTAATGTTTTTTCGTCTACCTAACCTACCTAACCTAACCTAACCTAGCTTTTTTTGGCTACCTAACCTAACCTTACCTATAAATATAGGTTAGGTTAGGTTAGGTAGGGTTGGTTAGGTTCGGTCATATATCTACATTAATTTTAACTCCAATAAAAAAAAATTGACCTCATACATAAAGAAAAGGGTTGCTTTATCATTTCATAAGAAAAAAATTATAGTAAATATATTTATTCAGGAAAACTTGGCTTATTAGGCAAATCGGGCCTTGAATAGTAGGCTGAGAAGTGAGTTCTGGCTACTAGGTACGACATATATATATGTGTGTGTGTGTGTGTAATTACCTAAGTGTAGTTACAGGATGAGAGCTACGCTCGTGGTGTCCCGTCTTCCCAGCACTCTTTGTCATATAACGCTTTGAAACTACTGACGGTCTTGGCCTCCACCACCTTCTCACTTAACTTGTTCCAACCGTCTACCACTCTATTTGCGAAGGTGAATTTTCTTATATTTCTTCGGCATCTGTGTGTGTGTGTGTGTGTGTGTGTGTACATGTATGTATAACATTAATATATATATATATATATATATTATATATATATATATATATATATATATATATATATATATATATATATATATATATATATATATATATATATGTGTGTGTGTGTGTGTGTGTGTGTGTGTGTGTGTGTGTGTGTGTGTGTGTGTGTGTGTACATGTATGTATAACATTAATAATTGTGTAACTAGCGTCAAAAGATTGCTATTTGCCTAGCTAAACGAATTAAGGGGTTCAATTCCTGAACCGATTATGTGCCTCTGTAACCCTTTACACCACCGCCCACGGTATGGGTATAGGATACATAATAAAGACAGAAACTTGCCTGAACAGCATGTAAAAGTTTACGAATGTGTGTGTGGGGTCGACCGCTGGATGTAATGGACTTGAGTCGAGGACGGGTTGATTATTCTACATTTACATTTTACAAACAATCCTGATCTCGAAAGTTGAAAGTTCAAGTTCAAATATGTTTATTGAGACAAGAAAAAATACATCTCAAAGGGATAGAGTAGCTTAGGCTATTTCTACCCCCCTGAAGAGCTTCGGAAATGTAACTCAAAACATGAGCTGCTTAAAACTGATAATGGAGTCCGGGAGCTTCACCCAACCCCAACTACTTAAGCAATCAGCAACATGTCCACACTTACGGGCTCGCCATAGCCCGTGCTACTCGGAACTTTTTCTTCCCAGTAGCTGAACCTAAAACAACCAAAACATGTCCACACCCAGCAGCGCGGACTGGATGACCCTCGTCCTTGTTGTACACTTGTGCTTCAAGGTGAGAAGTGTATCCGTGCCTCGCACAACGCTATCACGCAATACACCTTCATAACCTATCACTACGGGCTCACCATAGCCCGTGCTGCTTGGAACTTTTGTTCCAAGTAGCGAATCTTAAATAACAATTTATAACCCCTTTTTTCACTGTTAATATTTACACTGTCACTTGTGTGAATCACTCTCACTCGTGTTAATCACTCTCACTCGTGTTAATCACTCACTCGTGTTAATCACTCTCACTCGTGTTAATCATTACTCCCTCGTCACTTTAATGTCACTACCAACATAATCATCACCCTTCACATATAACGTATAATCACCGCAACAGCCACGTGCCAAAATCCTTTCTATTGCCTCCGCCATACGGAAAATTACCCCCCCCCCTCCATTCCGATAGAGAAGGTCACTTGACTCAACCAGCATGGTCAAGGTCACCGGGAATTGAGGTCACTTTAAGTCAATTGACACGAGGGCGTCGCTCAAGGCCCTCGACACGCGTCTCGCCCCCCCCCCCCTCCCGTCACAGGTAGTGTTGACAAGGTGATTCATTTAGACGACTACACAAGATGGATAACAAAAAAAAAACAGCCTAAGCTACTGTATATAACGGTGCAACCCGTTCTCGCAAATTTAATAAGTCAATATTGACTTATTAAATATGTGCATAGGTGACATACTTAACATAATAGTTTCCCTTGAAAACCTTCATAGAAAACACCAACCTTACCTAACCTACTTAGTATGTTAAGATAAGCATCTTATTAATTCGTAATTACAATTATTACCTAACCTATACCTATAATAGGTTAAGTAACAATTGTAATTATGAAGCTATAAGATGCTTATTTTAAAATACTAAGTAGGTTAGGTAAGGTCGGTGTTTTCTATGAAGCTTTTCAAGGGAAACTATAATGTTTAGTATGTCACCTATGCACGCAACTAATAAGTCAATATTGACTTATTAAATTTGCGAGAACGCGTTGAACGGTGAAATACCCCCCCCCCCCTCCCCTGGCACGGTCCCGGAACACAGTAGCAGTGACACACATACACAAAGGCGGGACCAAAGAGCCAAAGCTCAATCCCCGCAAGCACAAATAGGCGAGTACATACACTCCCTCCGGTCCCGTCTCAAATCATCATAATTAATAATTCATTGCGTCGGGGGACAGGCAGCCAATGCATATATGCATTTTAGGCTTATATCGAAGTCTTCACCTCCCCCCCCCCCCCTTCTAGGTCGAACTACTTTCCGAGGATGCAACTCCACAACAAGCTGACTAACTTCTAATTACTGATTTACTGGTAAGTGAACAGATGTATTAGATGAAAGGATACGCGCCCAGCCAGGTTGATAGAGTAACACCATATTTTCCTTTTTTACCTAACAACTATAATAAGGGTAGGTTACATTACAAACGCTCGAGGTTTGAAAAACAAAAAAATTACACAAAACGTTTTATAGGTCAAGTATCATGTATTGGTTAATTAAGTATGAAGCCTAGCAACGTGGCGCTCTCATTATTGCCTGCTGTACTCATGACTTGTTTTTAATGACGTGGAAATGTGTTATTAATGCGTTCCACACGGAAGATAATGTTACTTTACAACACATTTAAAATGTAAACTAATTATTGTTAACAATTATACCACGAGATCAAGGCTACGCGTTGCAATATTCATTAGAAATGCAGAACAGTATACTGTAAACGATATGTTATCGCGCTGCCGAGTTTGAACTACATTTTCAAGCCCAATATGATTAGTTACAGATGGGCAGAGTACTGTAGTATGTACGTTAGCATGTGGAGTTTAAGGGAAGGAAGACATGAACAACAAATGGTAGGGTGGTTTCAATTTTATCTGGCAGTAATCCTTGAGCAGCTGCATACCGTCGCGTTGCTGGGGCGCGGCGGATCTGAATGTACTTGCTCCGTCATCCCCTCCCATCCCCACCCAGGCTCCCTTGTACGCACTCTGCTGGAAAGCTCCAAGTTTTACGACTGTATACAATATTCCAGCATTACGAATTGGAGTGAGTTTCAAGAGGCGGTACTGAACTTGGGAGGTTACTTAGCATCGTCCGTGGAGCAAAACATGAACTTGGACGACTATTTAGCATCGTCTGCGCGGCAATAGTCAAAAAAGTGTCATATCATTCAAATTACAAATCGAAACTATTTTGGATTCTCTTAAGTAAGCAACTGAAAGCTGGAATATTTTATAGCATACAATATTTCATCATTTAGATATTTAAGCCATTATTTATTTCTATAAATATTTTGCGTGATATTTAAATAATAACAACCAGTGTACAGCATCAGCCGATATCATATTCGCAACCTTTTATCAAATTCGCAACCTTTTATGTTTTTCAAAGCTTCCGCTTAACTGAACACTCAAGGTTTCAGTGGAGGTGGTCGGCCTTTCCTTGGGGTTAATCCTGATCACTTGCCGCCAAACCCACCCGACGAGGATATGACGCGCCAAATTTGCTCGTTTATGATAAAGAACATGACTTTTTTAAGAGGTTATGAACATTACCGGGTTCATATTTTTGTTTATTATTTGGCATTTTGATCTCTTTTTAAATATTATTTTATGCCGGTGAATTGAAGAAAATGAAGGCCTATATACAGCAACATGAAAACGGGTGCCTTAACTTGTAATAAATCCTAATTGAATTTACAGTGTGCGGCGACTGTCAACTCACTGACTAGGTAAAGAGGCTTTCCCGGGCACTAGAAATTCAAATAACGATTCTGAGAGTCGCCTCAACTCCTATATTTTGCATAAAATGTGTATTTGTAAGACTAAGATTATACGAGTGTATTTTCGCCTCGGTTTAAATTCACATTTGTTGATTTGTACTCTTTTTATATCGATCTATTTTAACATTATTTACCAAACTAAGTCTAGTAATTTTTGTTATACGGTCGTCTTTGTTTTATCAAGTCTTCTTATTGCAATCCAATCAAGCACTAAAGTGAATGGCTGGACACACAGTATGTAGATGTGAATGGTGTTGGATGTATACAGGTGGTGCTGAATTCAGATGGTGCCGAGTGCAGGTGGTGCTGAATTCAGGTGGTGCCGAGCGCAGGTGGTGCTGAATGCAGGTGGTGCCGAATTCAGATGGTGCCGAGCGCAGGTGGTGCTGAATTCAGGTGGTGCCGAGCGCAGGTGGTGGCGTGCGCAGTGTGGGGCAGGAGACAGGAAGAGGGAGTCAAAGCTGAAGGCTGCAGGTGTCGGCCTCTGGAGGACATACCGACGACGATGTAGGACACCTCTCAATTCAGCGACCAGAGAACTGCCCATGACACGAAATAACTTCTACTGGTATTCATGGCCACTAATGAATCCCGCAATGCCTTTATATATCATTTTCTAACTTTTGGTAATTATAATTTATCAGAAAAACATGCTTATGTACATCAGTGGTTAAGAATTATTATTAGTCAAGAGGTCGGGTAAAGCTTGTTAGTGGTATAGAAACTCTCAGTATAGCAGGAACGTTGCGTGTGGGTGTCCCTGGCACCATGATGTAACTTGCTTCGTTATCACCTCTATAAATATATAGCCCCGGTCGCCATTCATTATTCCTTTCTTCCCTTTTGATTTTGTCTTGGGTATTATTTATATATAATGACGTTTAGTTATTTGCAAAACTGACATATTTGTGCTGATCTATTTAATTTGAAATTGTAGTACTGTATTAGATAGAAAACTGAAACTGTACTCTTTCTTTTGCTATATAATTTACTGAGCTCATATCGGGAAAAAAATCAGGGCCTCATATCAGGGCCTTGGTGGCAAAATAATCTTTAAACAAGTCTGCCTTCAACCTGTCGTGTCTATAATTTCAAACAAGTCTAATAACTTTCCGTTTGATTCTCCAAATCACCCAAACAAAAAGTTATTTAATAGGGCCTGTCGTGTAGATGCTATTTTGAATTACAGTACGTGGTGTAACGGTCATCGTAACTGACCGTTTGCTCCTTCCTTCTCCTTCCCACTCTTCCCCTCTCCTCCCCTTATTCCTTCCCCTTCCCACTCTTCCCCTCTCCTCCCCTTATTCCTTCCCCTTCCCACTCTTCCCCTCTCCTCCCCTTATTCCTTCCCCTTCCCACTCTTCCCCTCTCCTCCCCTTATTCCTTCCCCTTCCCACTCTTCCCCTCTCCTCCCCTTATTCCTTCCCCTTCCCACTCTTCCCCTCTCCTCCCCTTATTCCTTCCCCTTCCCACTCTTCCCCTCTCCTCCCCTTATTCCTTCCCCTTCCCACTCTTCCCCTCTCCTCCCCTTATTCCTTCCCCTTCCCACTCTTCCCCTCTTCCCCTGCCAGGGTACAGGCAGCTGAATGGCTGTAGACCTATGTGGGTGGAGTTCCCTAGGGGTAGTGGCTGAGGCATTCATTGGCTGGAAATCGGGACCAGAGTCGAATTTTGAATTGATTGGCTATATATGGTTGCCCAAAACACTACGCGTACAAGTGGTTGTACAAGAATGTAACAACTCTTGTATGTATATATATATATATATATATATATATATATATATATATATATATATATATATATATATATATATATATATATAAATAAATAAATAAATACCTTATTGGCACGTAGCCTATGGCCTTCCTCCAAGCTTAAATAAAGGTTAGTGTGTACTGGAGAGTGAATTCGGGTGGTCCACCAGGACCAGTAGAAGGCCATTCAACATCTTTGGTGGGTAACAGGTAATGTGTTATCGTTGGTTATGTAGTCTATTTAACTTTCACCAAATTCCCTTGATATAGGATTTATTAACAGTTAGGATCTATTTGTGTGTCAGTTATTTAAATATAGTTCATTTTGATTACTTTTGGTGTTTTAGCTAATTTTCTCTCCAATTGTCATTATTTCTCATTACATGCTATTTTGGGAAACTTCCCTGTGTTCCTCCATTTCATTCTGAGTTAAAGGTGTCCCATGATTCTCCATAAATAAATTAAAGTTTCTATAAATTATTGCAAGTACAGTAATTAATTTACAAAGTTCTTATGTCATTCGAGTATTCATTACTGGACTCCGTCTCCCCTGGGAGGCCAATGAGTCAGTCACATTCATCAACAGGGGAGTGGTGGCAGTGTTATTCATAAGCATTATTAAATATTAAGGGATAACAGTTTGTTTCCATTGATGTACATCTATTCAGCAGGGTTGGCGAGTACGCTTTTGGATTAAGTGGCCTGGTCAACGGTTGCTAAGCAGGTGTAGCAAAGTGGAGCAAGGATCTAGAATCTGGTGTTACAATACAGTATACCTAAGCCAATTAAAGGGAGGTCTCTCCTCCAGCACTACAGGCATAACAATTATCAGTAAATAAAATTTAATAAAAATAATTAACCTACAAATTCTTAGCCATTATAAATAAGAAAAACATACTAAAAGCAGATGCTTTGCATATTATTTTGTCTTTAAAAACAATCTATCTCCCAACAAAATGCAGAATAAACAACTCAATGCAACCAATGATCGAAGCAGCAATCAGAATGTCATGTGAACTTGAATGTTTTGCAGTTACAGAAAACAGGGAACGTCTATATTTCCTGCTGCTTATGGGTCCTGTAGCAGTGGTCTACATCCTCAGCTCACAACAGAGACCCGGGTTCAAACCCAGGGTAGAACAAATGGTTCAATACATTTTCTTTTATCTGATGCTTTTACTCACCTAGCAGGAAAATAGGTATCAGGGAGTTAGGTAACTATAGTGACCTTCCTTGGGAAGGTCAGTAACTGGACTTCAATAAGGTTCTAAGTACAGGCTTATTAAAATAAATGTTATCCAAGTATCTGTTGGTACAGGCTATACAAGTACAGACTATCCACCACAAGAGAAAGGGTCCCTCGCATGTCATCCAAACTTTGCCACCAATCTCCCTAAATTTTCTTTCACAATTATTACTCTTAAGATTTATCACACTGGTCACCAAATTAATTATTACAATTAACCCGACAGTATTGGGCATCAACTCTTGGCAATACAAAGTCACCTTTCCAGGTATGACCCTTGACCTGGCACAATGTCAACTTTTGACAAATGGCCTTTCGAACACCTGTTTATTGCTTATCTCCAAGCCGGGCTTAACCCAAGTGTCCAACATGAGCTTGAGCTCCTGGACTAGCTAATGAAGCCACTCCTGTAATGATGGCAAGTGAGTAGCAACAGAGATCCATAACCTAAGCTATTGCTTCCCATTCCCACTAACTCCAACCATGGTCCAGATGCCCACCATCTATGGACCCTCATCTTATCCCCCGATTGTACATATATTTCCTCAAACCTATAATTTTCAACGACAGCACCATTCCACCTGTGGTCAGTGCAGTTGCATCCCAAATGAAAGGTCCTGGGTTTGGTTCCCACAGCAGGACAGATGTTCAGCCAACGTTTCCTTTTACCCGATACCACTGTTCATGTAGCAGTAACTAGGTATTAAGTGTTAGGCAACCAAGTTTCATCCCGAGGAAGGTCAGTAGTTAGCCAAGGAAGACCAAGATGAGCCTAAACAGGATTCCTGTCCTCAACTGTGGGAAACCATAATGTGAAATAATGTTTGTCTCTGTCCCAATTTGTCTCTATCCAAATAGAACATCAACCTCTATTAGATACTGTACATAAAGTTTAGTAAGGGTTATATTGGTTCTTATTTCACTATACTGGTACTATACTGTATTATAAAGGTTATTAAACTGATTCCATCATAAAATACACATGATTCACCACTGCAAATGCTGCAATCAATACAGTCTCTGAAGTTGCTGAAATGGACACTGAAGAGAGCTATTGAAATTCAATGTGAACTAAAATTAGTTATATTAACTTTAAGAACATATGACATGAATCGAAAGTCAAGACATTATTCTATAAAATGAAACCCGAATAGATGCTGAACACATCAATATCTTCATAGGTATTGCAACAGAATACCTGTGCCTGGAATAACAGCTCATGAAGTATCTGGACACATTGGTGTCAGTATCCAGACGGCAAGATATCACCCATTTGGAAGGCAATTTCACTAGTGTGACCATGTATATTATGGTCTACTTTATACTTCCCTTCATTTCAACTTTGTTGAGCCACAATCCTTGATAAATATATCTCGTTCCTGGATATTCAGCAAGCTGCATGTCTGAACATTAGAATCCCAGAGGGGTCCAAAAATTGGCAGCAGATTTTTACACTTTTCTACACACTTACCTGAATTTACCTGAGGGCTACTAATGTTAGTGGCCTCGACAAGGACAGGAAGCCGGTGGTTTGTCAAGGTCCATGCATTTGCCCTAATGATCTTTTCTAGCTGTATTTCAAACCCCATCAGAATTTTGGCATTTACGGCTTCAGGGTAAGGCGGTTCCACTGGTTTACAACCCTATGGGTGAAAAAGCATCTCCTGTTTTCAGTCCTACATTGTGGCTTGTTGAGCTTGAACCCACTGCTCCTCAATCGTGTCACATCTAACCTTATGAAGAAACTGTCCAGATCGACAACCTCCAAATTGTTTAGTATTTTGAAGGTTTCTATGAGATTCACCCTGTCATGCCTGATCTGCAGTGTTGTTAGACCAGTGGCCCTCATCCATTCCTGATACTAGAGATGACTAGGCTCTGGTATGATTTTTGTTGCCCGGTATTGCACCTTCTCCAGAGCAGCTGCGTCTTTCTGAAGATGAAGTCTCCATGCCTGGATGCAGTAATCCAGGTGGGGGGTGCACCAGAGACTTATACAATTGAACGACTACTTTTCTTTTCCTTCAAGGTAAAGGTACGCTTGATTATTCCCAGGGTCTGGTTTGCTTTTTTTACTGCCGCTCCCACTTGATGTGCATCTTTTAGTGAATAATGGATTCTGACTCAAAGATCCTTTTCTTTGTCTATCTGTTGTAAGGTAGTGCAGTCAATTTGGTAGTTGTGATGTAGATTGTGTCCCACAGGCAAGGTCTTGCATGTATTGACATTAAAAAGCATTTGCCAGTCATCTGATCATTTGTGTTGTACATGCAGATCTCTTTGTAAGGTCTCAATATCACTTTCACTTCCCACTTTACCATAGATAGTGTCATCGGCAAATTTGATGACGTGGTTTGTAATATTCTCATCTATGTCATTGATGTACAGACAAAAAGGGTTGGCCCCAAAAAGTATCCCTGTGGCATCCCACTTAGCAAATTTCCCCAGTCAGATTCATTCCCATTTAGCACGACTCTTTGTTTTCTATATTTTAACCACTGTTTTATCCATTCTGGTATTCTCCCATTTATTGTATGGGCCTGTAATTTCCTTGCCAGTCTCTCATGTGGTACCTTGTCAAAAGCTTTAGCAAGGTCCATGTTAACTACATCCACCAGAAGTCCTTTATCTGAATAGCCAGTTACCAACTTCCAACTCATGCTATCACATACTTTTCATATCAATAAAGGTTTAACTCAAATTATGGGAGAATTATGAACAACAAAGACTCAGTGCAGCTCTCCTCATTTTTTAAAAGATTTATAGACATCTTGAAACTCAAAGCTAAAATTACAAGTTGCTATACTGCCTAAAATCATTTGTAAACAAAATAAAAAAGTCACTTCAGAAAAGAAATTCAAAATGTAACACTTCTACATTAATTTTAAGCTACAATAGTATACTGTATTCTAAACAAAACACATCCTTATGAATACCAAAAGAATTTTATCCTTTTATATGTTGGGATTTAGGCCCATGCAACAAGTTAGTTTAACTTGTTTAATGCCATGTTTACCCCAAAATATGATCAAATTGTTTTACATACAGATCCCAAATTACTGCTAAATAGTGACAAAAACATTGAATGAACAGTGCCTAATCACTCTCCACAGGATTAGAAGTGGCTGACCCAAATCTGAAACATACAAAGTACTTGATCCTATCATAATAACCCACTGTAAAATGCAAGGAACAGTATTGGTTTACCGATTCACTGTACACTAAAAAACATCTTTAGTTTCTAAGCTTCAATCATTATCAAGTTTGATTAGGTTAGAAAAGCTTAGGCTTACACTGCACTGCTAGGTTAGATTTGGCTTGGTTAGATATGGGCTAGTGGATTATGGATATCAAAATCTCCAGTTAGGAATAGAAAGCTTAATATACTTCCTATGGTCTCGATTGCCAAGGCGAGTCTGCCTAGTCATCCAGCCAACTACTGGCCAGATCCAATGGTGCTTAACCTTACAGAGTGACCTGCACCACATCCAATGTGCCACAATATTGAATACAAAATAGTTTTCAAAATTATATACTAATGCAAACTCAGTTCTAGGAAATGACAACATTTTTGTTGGCATCTAGATGTAAGCTTATGGCCACCTGCATTGTGTACAACTCCCCTACGACCACCTGCCTCGTACACACCTCACCTGCAACCACCTGCCTCGTACACACCTCACCAACGACCACCTGCCTCGTACACACCTCACCAACGACCACCTGCCTCGTACACACCTCACCAACGACCACCTGCCTCGTACACATCTCACCAACGACCACCTGCCTTGTACACACCTCACCTACGACCACCTGCCTCATACACACCTCACTTACGACCACCTGCCTCGTACACACCTCACCTACGACCACCTGCCTCGTACACACCTCACCTGCAACCACCTGCCTCATACACACCTCACCTGCCACCACCTGCCTCGTACACACCTCACCTACGACCACCTGCCTCGTACACACCTCACCTACGACCACCTGCCTCGTACACACCTCACCTACGACCACCTGCCTCGTACACACCTCACCTACGACCACCTGCCTCGTACACACCTCACCTACGACCACCTGCCTCGTACACACCTCACCTATGACCACCTGCCTCGTACACACCTCACCTACGACCACCTGCCTCGTACACACCTCACCTACGACCACCTGCCTCGTACACACCTCACCTACGACCACCTGCCTCGTACACACCTCACCTACGACCACCTGCCTCGTACACACCTCACCTACGACCACCTGCCTCGTACACACCTCACCTACGACCACCTGCCTCGTACACACCTCACTTACGACCACCTGCCTCGTACACACCTCACCAACGACCACCTGCCTCGTACACACCTCACCAACGACCACCTGCCTCGTACACACCTCACCAACGACCACCTGCCTCGTACACACCTCACCTACGACCACCTGCCTCGTACACACCTCACCTACGACCACCTGTTTTGTACACACAGCTCACCTACGACCACCTACAGTGTGCACACCTCACCTACGACCACCTACAGCGGGCACAGCCCAGGGGTCAAGGTAAGCCAGTCGCCACCAGCGACCGTCAATAGACGAAGCTCTCCCTCCCTGTCCACCACACGGCCCTGGTTTTTTTCGGAAGGGAAGACAGCAGAGTGCAACTAGTCACGGTACAGTGCTTAACAGATATATATACTCACGTGATCTATCCATGTGTGAGGAGGCGAGGCGAGACGAGGACCGAGGCAGCTGTGCTGGACCGGTGAGACACTGTTGACGCTCCCAGCTGATCCTCGCCCACACAACACAACGTCAATACAGCTTATGTTCTAGTCAATATTATTTCATCATAGTATTCGTATAAATTATTATGCACTATGTCAGAGTGTTTATAACAAACACAAAATTATTAATATGATACGTTCTCTATTTATTTTGACGGTGCTTTTATAAGGAATTAATTTCCATAGAACGTCTATTTTATGTTGTAACCTTCAAAGCATCGCTTACAGAATGTTTATGTGGTGCAGTGGTCTACATTCTTGACTCGCAATCATGGATCCCAAGTTCGATCCCGAGGTGGAACAGAAATGGTTGGGCACGTTTTCTTCCACCTAATAACTCTGTTCACCTAGCTGCATAGGTACCCAGGAATTAAGTAACATGTGGGCGTATATTTTGAGTAGCTGACCTAGTGAGACCTCGATACAACGGAAATTAGTTATTGAGGCTGGTATTTTATCCCCTGATTCCATGTATGACTAACCATCCTGTGAGATGGGAATAATAGTTGAACCTATAGCTAGTTTTTCATCTATACTGTGTAATCTTTCATATAGAATAGTGTAGCAGCACATTGCTGTGTATACCTAAGCTTGTTAATAATAAAAAAGTTATTATTATTAACTATAATTAAATCGTATCTATCTGTGGCTATTGTACTGTAATCAAATTATGAATGTACACATTTATTTTTTCAACAAAAATGTATCTTGGTAAATAAAGAATATCAACTTTTTTTCTATTTAGCAAAATTAGGTATAAACAGCAATGTGTTGCTGCCCTATTCTGTATGAGATATTACACAATGTAGATCAGGAACTAGCTATACGTTCAACTGTTATTTCCATTTCACAGGATGGTTAGTCATACATGGAATTAGTGGGGAGATAATGCCTCTCTTAATACGAAATCAAACAGAATATCAACTAATGAGTATGCACACAATCCCACCAGTTGATTGACAGTTGAGAGGCGGGACCAAAGAGCCAGAGCTCAACCCCCGCAAACACAACTAGGACGTACACAATCTCCACGAGTCACACATCACACAACACCGCTCCTGTGCCAGGTAAGTCCATTACGGGCTCACTATAGCCCGTGCTACTTGCCCCGCTCCTGTGCCAGGTAAGTCCATTACGGGCTCACTATAGCCCGTGCTACTTGCCCCGCTCCTGTGCCAGGTAAGCTACGGGCTCACCATAGCCCGTGCTATTTGGAACTTGTTCTGAGTAGCTGAATCTATAACAACATCTCCACGAGTGGTGCTGGTTCCACTGACGATCCAGATGCTAGAATTTGTTCCTCACAAATGTTGGACCAGTCAATGGGTCAACAGTAGTCGTCACTGGTTTTCAATTTCACTAAGTTTAGAGGTATCAGCTAGAACCAATGCAAGTTCTGAAAATGGTGGCTATGATTAGCTAAGGCTGCATATGCTAGTGACTAGTTCTTCACCTTTCTGAAAGTTTCAGCAATACTTGGGATGCAATATAGAAGCTCTTTGCAAGCTCCCACTAAAACCTTATGACATCTTTGTTAAGCACTTTGAAGCTTTTCACGGGTCATAACATTGTTCTGTCTGGAAGTGTAGAACAATCGTAGCTAAAGTCCATTATCTCCAGGGGCAGATAAATGGAATTGAAGCCCGAATTAACATGAAGCTTTGCATAATGAAGATGCACGATTCTTCTCGGCATTCCAGGTCAATGTGAATGCTCCACTGATCCGCATCTTTTCTCTCTTTACTCCTTAATGAGGTTCTGTGGAACCAGCTGTAGCTTTCTCTTATCATGAAGTCCATGTTGGAGGGTAATTCGTCAGATGCGTGAGAACAGACTAAGTGCAAGGAATGACGTGTATTTGATAAGAAACAAATGAGGGATATCTTTCTTCATCAAACTGTAAAGTGAGAGATGAGGTCACCTACGGATTTGATGCCTTCAACGTGTCAACTGCAAAACGCTGCTTCAAATGAACTCCCATATTGTCAATACTATATAATCTTTGAAGTGATGATACAAGGCTTCAGAGGGAGTGCTTGCGACAAACTAGTCACATAAACTGAGATGAAATCCTAATTGATTGATGAAGATTAAGCCACCCATAAGGTGGTACGGGCCTGAATAGCCCGTAAAGATGAATTCCTATTGTATCTGACTTTATAATTTCGAACACAGACACTCAAATTCGTGGATTTGTACTCACTGGACTTGCGAGTCCCTCTATCCTTATGTGATGTATCTTACTGTCTCAATAAACGAACTTGAACTTGACACACAAATGTTCTTCACAGGCAATATCAGTCGACTCATCTATAAGTGGTTTACTGGTGGTTCATCACTCTACCGTTCAGTTACAGCCCCGCTCCTGTGCCAGGTAAGTCCACTACGGGCTCACCATAGCCTGTGCTACTTGGAACTTTTTGTTCCCAGTAGCTGAATCTATAACAACAACAACAACGTCCATCACTACGTATTGGTGCTTTCCACCAAACAGTTAGGTACTATCAGTTCAGGAGGTTGGGTTGCTTGCATTGGCATTACTCGGGATGAAACATTAATGACAATTACGGTTGGGAAGTCTATCGCCCTTGAGGGAGGATTACCTCACCTTGCCGTTATTTTTTCTTTCGAAGGCTTCAAGGATCAACGTCCCCAGAGGCCCGGTCTCTGACCAGGCCTCCTGCGGTTGGTGGTCTGATCAACCAAGGCTGTTGGGCGAGGGTATGATTTGTACACATTGCATTATAAAAACATAAATAATAAATCATTAAGTTTCTTAACATTAGTAGCCCAAATTAGCTCAACTTAATTTTAAATTAGCCCAAAAAGCCGCAAGTAGCGAGATTAAAAGTTTAGGAGCTATTAGAAGTAGCCCAATTCGCTACCTGTAGCTCACCTCACTACTTGTAGCCCAATCTCTCAACACTGAATTACTGTGTCCAACCGAATAAAAACAACCCTCTCTCTCCCTCCCCCCCCCCCCACACCATGCTTTTAGCATAATTATAGTAGCAGTACATTGCTGTGTATACCTAAGTTTGCTAATACAAAACAGGCATAATTCCATGTGCCTTTAACCCAGTAGGGACATGTTGGACAAACAACGTTGATTCAACGTAACTCAAGCACGTTTTTCATAACGTGAAAAACGTGTATTCAACGCCAGGTGTTGTAACAATTGTAATTGGTTACAAAAGCTGCGACTATTGTTATTGTGCATCTCTGGGTTAAACAATTTGGCGGGTCGTATTCCGGGGAAAATTAGGATTTAGGACATGCCCGAAACGCTATGCTTGCTCGTGCTTGTACAAGAATGTAAGAATTCTTGTATATAACAATAAAAAGAATACACTGTGGTTTGTTCCCTGACACAATGAATTATACATACGTAAGATATACCGCCTCGATTGGTTTCCATAAATATATAATCAACCATATACTTAAAAACCAAAACAAAACTTAAAATAATAATATAATGTGAATTTCAAGAGAGTAACAAGATGGTGTAATAGGTCAAAAAACACACAAAATAGTATTATAACAAGGACTCCTAGGGAGTGTGGTGAGGCAGACACGTCAACAACACACGCCTCTGCTCCCGGTAAGGTTAACCTCGGGTTGTATGACTTGTTCACCTCATATTGTCATATTTGACTGCAAATGTGCTACAGATACGTTAATTCTCACTGGTTGCTTGCTCTGTGTTGTGGTGTGGAAGGGTAGAGAGATGCCATATGAAGCGGCATGGTGTGGGAGGATGACGTTTGGGTGTGTGTGTGTGTGGGTCGACCCGGAACCTTCGTGCACGCTGTACCTAACATAAGAGAGGTGAAGGGTCGGCCCTGCAGGTACTTTAGGCCAGCAATGAAGGTGTCCTTAGGCCAGCAATGAAGGTGTCCTAAGGCCAGCCCTGTAGGTACCTTAAGCCAGCCCTGTAGGTACCTTAGGTCAGCCCTGTAGGTACCTTAGGTCAGCCCTGTAGGTACCTTAGGCCAGCCCTGAAGTTGTCCTTGGCCAACTCTGATGGTATCCTAGGCCAGCCCTGAGGATGTCTTAGACCAGCCCATAAGTTGTCTTAGGCCAACCCTGAAGGAATCCTGATGTAGCCTAAAAACTGCCCCAGACCAGCCATAAAGGTTCATTGGCTGGAATGAATAAACATGCCTGGGTCCAAGATATGGGAAATATACAGGAATTTTCTGGTGATAGTGGGCTTCTGAGGATACAGTATATTGTAAATCTTTTTAGTGTTAATGCTAGTTGTTAGTTGTCAACCATATAGATCTATAGACTTTTTGAGCTCAATATTTGTGCAGTCCCCGTGGTGTAGTGGTAAGACACTCGCCTGGCATTTCACGAGTGTTTTGTCCTGGGTTCGTATCCTGGCCGGGGAGGATTTATTGGGCGTCAATCCTTAACTGTAGCCTCTATTTACCCAACAGTAAAATAGGTACCTGGTTGTTAAACGATTTCGCAGGTTGTATTCTGGGGAACATTGGATTAAGGACTTGCCCGAAACGCTATGCGTGCTGTACAAAAATGTACAAGAATGTAAGAACTCTTGTATATATAAATAAAATAAAAGAATATTTGCCTTTGTTTAAAAATAATTGGGTTTGAACCTATAAATGTATGTAGGTTCAATATATATGATAAAAAGTATATGATAAAAGAATATGATATGTACAGTATATGATAAAAGTGGGAAACCAGTATTTATTTGTAGCGTAGTAAAAATAAAGGGTGTCGTAGTAGAGTTGGCTGCATTCGTGACTTTCAACTGGGGATCCCAAGTTGGATTTGTGGGCAGAACAGAAATAGTTGGGCATGCTTCCATTTACTTAATGCCTCTGTTCACCTAACAGTAAACAGGTACCTGGGATTTAGGTTCTGTATATAACTGTTGTGGGATTGCATCATGGGAGAGGGTCCGTAGTTTGACTCTGGAGGGACCTCAAAGACGAATTATTATAAGTTGTGTTGATCATGACGACATATTGGTGTCTTGAAAAAGGTCATGTACAGTATGTAGCTGAGTAATTTCTTACTTCAGAAGCTATTAAGAACTGAATATATCATGCCAGCCATTTTTTAATGTATGCTAATATTTGTTACAGATTTTATTGGCTTCTTAAGCCATGCCTAAACGCTCTGATCCAAGATGGTCTGCTCCTGAGGGAGTTGAGGCCCCGAGACTGTATCTGTACAATTCCCTGACACGTAAGAAGGAGCTCTTTGTACCGCAGGATCATATTGTGAGGTGGTACAGCTGTGGGCCCACTGTGTATGATGATTCGCACATGGGACATGCCAGGTATATATATATGTATACTGTATATGAAGACTGTATTATTCCTCTTTCTTCCTGCCTACCTCTTTATTAACTGCATTCACCCCAACTAGTTGGACTGGAGCAAGTAAATCTGGAGGAGGCAATGCTAGGTTATTCTTTCATTAATACATTTCCTTTAGGTTACTAGACATTAACTTGAGAATTATTCTTTGCAATGATTTCAATTTTACAAATAATATTGTATATGCTCATTATATGAAATGAACATATAATTATTCATTATATGTATTACATTGTAGGTACTGTACCAGTGCCATGGGATACAATACTTGGTACATATCTCCCACGTACAGTAATACAGAATGGACTTGGTGAAACAAAATGAGTGCTTAGAAGGACACTATATATATTGTCCACTTACAGCCTTTTTTTCTTGGTAGCCTCAAAAGGTAAGCCAAGGCCCCAGAAGAATATCATAAAAATATTTGAAAAAAAAAGTAAGAAAAACCTTAATGACAGACTGGTGTTGCCTGTAAATGAAGGCCATAGTCACCCTAAAGTATTGGTCTGAAAACAGGAGTTGGCACCCACACACATCTGGTGAAGATGTATTAGTTAGAAAAGTATCAGGCAAAGAGGGTGGACGAGAGCCACACACAAACCTTGCTGATAAGTAAATACAAATGTCAGTTAGATCTCCAGAAGCCTGTCACTCGAAGCCAGACATGTCATTGCTAAAAAAGTTTTGAGTCATACACTTAAAGGTCATCCGGGCAACAGAGTTTCACTCATTTTAGAGATGATTTGGGACATTCAGGCCTTTGCACACAGGGCAAAACAGTACTGCACTGTACTGTAATTCTGAGGCTAACAAAGCTTGCTAACAAAGCTTTGTTGGGTCTAACACAGCTTGTTAGACCCAACTTAAGAAGAAGTCACAAGATGGCAGTAACAGGACACAGGATACACTAATAAAACTTGGATGAATAAAAAAGCCTTCAACCTCCCTTTTGTGGTGTAGCCCAGGCATGTCAATCTGAGGGCCATATAGGTCACATTTATGTTATCGTGAGGGCCAGACATGATAACTAATTGGTCATTTAATGCAAATTATTGCAGAATATTTTTTCTATTATATTATATATCAAATTATGTATCCTTTGTGCAGGCTGCATGTTTGACATGCTTGGTGTAGCAATACTGTATTTACTTAATAGTAATGATAAACAATTTTTTTTAATTTACCCTGCTTTGTGGATTAAGTAAATGTGCCATTTTCTTGCCTGTTCACTATTTAAGCTTTTTAAAAAGTTTAAACTTTTTAATTCTTTTTGCAGGTCTTATGTTAGTTTTGATATTCTTCGTCGTGTTATGCAAGACTACTTTGGTTATCGAATAAATTATGTCATGAACATCACCGATATTGATGATAAGATTATCAAACGTGCCCGCACCAAGTATTTGGTCAAGCAGTATCAAGAGTAAGTTGTGTTTACCAATGTTTTTCGTCATCATTGTTCAATATATACGATTATCATGTATTAAATCTACTAAAACGTTTGGCTCATATTCTTAGAGTGCACATTCTATAAGTTTGATTATTTTTAAAATTTATTCATATTTTGTACATTCCCAAAACTTACATTTCTGAGTTGTGCATTCAGGTGCATTTTAGTACATGTATAAGATCCACTGTGCCATATGACCATGAAATTTTCAAGTATACCTGTGAGGTAATAATATTAAGTGGCGTTTCTTTCCCTTAGTATGGCTTTACCCAATTGCCTTTCTTATGCCGCGTTAGGTCCTGCCTGGTCTCGGCACTGTATAGGTGTTCTGGCACATCTTGGGTTTTCTGCATTTGTTGTAAAGCACACAGCATAAGTTTATTCAAACATTTTAAACATTATTTACAGTTACTACTACCAAAAGCACAAAAATAAAGTAGCAAAATGAATGAACAAATGAAATTGGTGTGATAGTGTAAAACAAAGCAGAATTGGCTCGTATTTCTCTGCAATTGCTCATGTGTAGCTGAATCAAATTAGAAGTTTGAAGAGGCAATTTGGTAGGAACCTTTATAATTTTAGGTTTAAGTGTAAGTAAATGCACTGTACTTCATTTAAATTATTTTTGCATTATTATTTTTGTGTAATTTTTGTTATGGTACATGAGCCACACTTTCTAGCATACATTTTGTATCTTTCATCTAATTTATAGTTCACGTTGAAAGCATTTATGGTAATTAATGAATGGGAAAAATCAAGTACAATATTAAATTATCTAACTATTCGAGACTCTGTATCAAGCGTTTTTCTTTAAATCATGTGTTAAGTTGTTTTTTTTTTTTATAAATACTCTGACAGCAGTGTGTATCAGTTCGCAGGTTAGAAGGGAGCAAGTGTACGATGATATTGCTGCTGCCATGGAACACCATAATGCCATCATTGCTACTACCACTGATCCGGACAAGCGTAAGATGCTCATCGATGAAGTCCAGAAGGTAGGAAGTTTCCAAGTGGCAGTTTTCATTTTTGCTTGTAGGGAGGAGTTTGTGTTGTGTTGGAGATTGTATTGATTCATTCTTTTGTATTATTGTAAACTTGTACACTCAGTGGTTTGAGTTAGACTTGCCACTGTCTCCATTACTCAGATACATGACAGGACTCGTTGCAAAGATCTTTGTCACTGATGATAAAAGTACTGTACAAATCTATCTGTTCAAGCAGTAGTATACTGTACCTGTACTTTATATAAAAACTGATTGATCTCCCAGTATCTGATACATTAAAATTATAAGGTAGGCCATGGGAATAAGTCACATTAAAGCCATGCAAGAAACTAAGGTGCATTGGGTTGATCTACAGTACTTTGCAGTTGAAAGTACAGTTCTGTATAATTTTACAATATTTTAAGAGAAACTTGTACCCAATATTTTCATCAGGTAAAAGATGCAGCTCAAGCTTTGAAAGTTGCAACAAACTCACAGAATGCAGCAGAAGCATCATCTAAGCAAGCAGAGCTCTTAGACAGTGCCTCAAGTGTGCTAGGCGAATGGCTAGATAAACTTAAAGGAAAGGATATAACTGACAACTCTATCTTTGCTGAACTACCACGCCATTATGAAGAAGAATTCAATAAAGACATGGAAGCTCTAAATGTAAGTCTTATCTCCATATGCAGCACATATATTGTCTCTCTTCCAGGAATGTGTTATATGAGCAGCCTGGTGTGTGCTAATCCTCTAGTACATACATACTGTACTTCTATATTTGTATCTGTATTTGGCATACTTAAGATATATGGTACAGTATTATAGATTCATCTTTTCTAGTAATCTGTAGCAGTTTTATTGAAGAAGAAAACATATGTTCGAGTAATACTTTCACACTATTCTCTTAAGTGGTTTGAATTTGGTGATTCAATGAGATTTTTTTTAACCAGTTAGGATATTTCTGTCAACCAATGCTGATAGTTAATTTTGTTTTATCTTGCTGACCACACTCGACTTTGGCTTAATTGAAAGAGTAAGGGTATCAAAATATTACTTGACATTTTACAAAAAGCAATTTTATGCATTAAATTAGTGAGTGGAGAAGTGCTAGCATGGTTAATCTGTTTAAATATCTGGGATAGTTTTACAAAAAATAAGAGTTTGTGTTGTAAATTTTGACTTTAACATTATTAAAGGTATGCCTCAAAGATTAGCAAATATTTAAACAACAAAAATTTATCTTTCTTTACCTTGGCTTCTTTGAACAGATTTGTTGTTCCACAGTTGTGTGCATGAAATAATGTGTCCTCTATTTTTCAGGTACTTCCTGCAGACGTTATCACGAGGGTCTCGGAATATGTACCGCAAATTGTCGAGTACATTAAAACGATCATATCTAACGGTTATGCTTATGAATCTAATGGCTCGGTGTACTTTGATGTGGGCAAGTTTGATGCCGAACCCAATCATTATTATGCTAAAGTAAGTTTCCACCGTGTACAAAATTCACTAATGGTGTTCACTTTCCCTGAAAATTTTGATAACAATGAAGCAGCATTTACAATTCTTAGTCTGTTTTGGTAAATGCAACCAATTTGAAATATTGAATAAACTAGTTTTAGATCTTGTAAAATATATTAATAAAATTTTACTTGTGGATATAGCAGTTTAATACAGGCATAAGTGAACTGTTTAGCCTGTAAAGGAAGCTACATTTCTACACATGGGATATATTGTAATTTTCAATTACAGTACAGTTTCAAGTGTAGTGTACTTTTCAAGTACAGTATAGTACCAGTAATAAACAAAAAGTACTACAGTGACTATTTTTATTCTTTAAATACTGTTACATATTTTATTAGTATGTAATTGTATTGACTATATTATTGGCAATTGTTTACAATCTAAACATTTACTTTGCAATCCACAATATCCTGTGCATGAAAAGTAGTTTTGTATATTCAATTTTAATGTTGAAAACAGAAAAGGAGTAAAAAGATTTAATGAAGCTTGGATATAGTGTATTGAAGTACAAGAGTGAGGTGATGGTTGACATGACGTTTGATGAATGTCAGTTGGCATGGTATAAGGGTGAGGTGTCAGATAAAACAGATGATACAGTAGTAGAGTAAAGAAGAGTGAGAGTATGTCATAGGGGAGTAGATTACTTAGTATCGCAAGAAAAGTGAATGCAAGGATGAATATTGAGAGAGAGAAAGAGAGAGCAAGAGAAAAGAATGTAGTATGAGGCAGGAATATGGCGAGTCTAGAAAAGGAAGACAGTGACCTGAATTCAATGATAAAAAAAGGTAGTACAGGTATGTTTAAATACTCAGGAGCAGTGTTAGATGAAAGTGTAAGCATAGAAGTGGTAAATTAGAGAGATTAATAAGTGGCAGGAGATGTAAATAGTAAAGAATAATGAAAGGAAGGAATGTTAGCAAGAGAGTAATGAAAGGATTGAGAGATAGCATATTCTATTTCTAGCCTTGAAATGGAAGTAAATATTGGGTATAGAAAAAGGCAGTGTGCTCAAGAGTATAAACAATAGTGACTAGTTTTTGAGAAAAATGGCTTTGGGATGGGCATAGTGATGAGGAAGTATATTGAGATGTGGTGGGAGGGAAAGATGTAAGGTAAAGAAATGTGAAGTAGGTGAAACAAAATACACACAAGTTGTATGACCATGTTACGAAGATACCTGTCACTTAGCAAGGTGGTTCTACAAGTGAAATGTGGGATTTGTGTAGTAGAAACAGGAAAGGGAAGAGTGGAATAGTATATAAAAGAAAGGGTTATAGAGCTTCGGAGAGTAAAAGATATGTGTGGTCAAAGAGCCTGGTATAGAAAATCCTGGTGGGGTACAAGATGTGACCATTATTACTAATTACTTTATAATGAGATAAATTTATGAAGGTAACAAGATATTTGGTTGACAGTTGGTGCCAGAAGCCTATGGCAATCAGGAAGCTCTAGAGGAGGGTGAAGGAGCCCTCTCGTTGAACACCGAACAGGAAAAAAGAAGCCCTAATGACTTTGCCTTGTGGAAAGCCTCCAAGCCTGGTGAACCAGCCTGGCCCTCCCCATGGGGTTCTGGACGCCCTGGCTGGCATATAGAATGTTCAGCCATGGCCTCGGATATTTTGGGCGAATCTCTGGATATACACACGGGTGAGGCCCTGCCTTTTTTTTTTATCTTAATTGGTCAGTCATGATTTAGCCTCACAAAAATATCAGAAGTGAAAAAGTAATAGTTACAGGAACTGTGAAAAAAACAAAATACTAGTAATTTTAGTAATAACTTTTATACTAATAAAAGGATAACAATATTTTATCTTAAATGTTAAAAAATAGCAAGCTTAAAATGTAATGGAATCTCAGTTGTTGCAGAAAAATTCCATATGACTTAATTCAAGCAGGAATACATTGTATTATCATAGAATATATTTATTGTATTGCTTTATAATGTACTTTAAGCTGTACACTTAATTGTCCAGAATTATCATTTCCTTTTACATTTTTCACTTTCCTCATACATACTATACAGTGAAACCCTGATAATCCACTTGCTTATAAGCCAGAATTATAAACTGTTTCAATGCAGCAAGGACAATCTTGTATTCTTCAGTGAATGATCATTATTTATCAGTCATCTGATTCTTACTATCGCAGTGAAAATCTAAATTAGTTCTCTACTGAAAGCTAAGAGCTCAGGGAATTTTTACACCTGTCAGCAAAACAGGAATTTATTATATGCAAAGAGAACTTTTTAGTTTACTAAACACACTACAAAGCATTGCATTCACATGTTTAGGTCATTTAATTTGTTTAATTGTTAACTTATGAGGTTGCAGAGCTAAAAGGGAATGTAAGGTGGGTATAGTTTGAGTACCCCCTTGACCTATATGCTGACACCCGGTGGTGCTTCGGGGTAGTGACTGGGCGGTCCAATTGGTGATTAACAGAGCATTTCTTTATGATCTCTTTGATGCTGGGTAGTGCTTAAAAAAAAGGGTTTGAATGTACAGTAGCTGAATGTCTTCTCAAGGTCATTCAGGGCTGGATTGAGCATTGTCTCCTTTGTACCAGTATGATTCAACAGGGATGTTTCAAAGTATTCCATTGTCCCAGTTCATACTGGTGACTTGCTTTGTGCATAGTCCTATACACAGGAACAACAGAGCCTCACCTGAGAGCATCAAAGTGCTTTGCTCAGGAAAAAGCTTTTCATCTACACTACAATCCTTTACTTTTCTACTTACTAATCTTTCCATATATCTTTCATCCAACCACTTAGGGTGGACGGTAGAGCGACGGTCTCGCTTCATGCAGGTCGGCATTCAATCCCTGACCGTCCAAGTAGTTGGGCTCCATTCCTTCCCCCCGTCCCATCCAAATCCTTATCCTGACCCCTTCCAATAAAGTCGTAATGGATTGGCGCTTTCCTATGATAATTATAAAAAACAAATCCACATATCTTTTACTCCCATGGTACTCCTCCTTTGTTGTCTCTATTATCGTTAATTTTTCATTCACAGATTTCACTTTTTCTGCTGTTGCCACTCGTGTTTCCTACCATGCACCTCCTCTCATTTTCTTCACCTACACTTGAAGCCTTATTTTTATATAGTTCTATTGTTTAATGACATGTTCTGCTATTAAAATTTATGGAATTGTGGCAAATTCTAATAAAAATTTAGCACAAGGGATTGGTAAAGCATGTAAAAACAGGCCATTTATTTTGTATAGTTTTTGTTGACCACTTCTGGGAACTTTTTTTTTTTTTTTTTTGTGAACTATATTTGTGGTAGAGTATTTCTTTATATGAAATATTTATATTTTGTAGGTGGTGTTGACCTCAAGTTTCCCCACCATGACAATGAACTGGCTCAGTCTGAGGCTTACTACAACAATGACCACTGGGTGAGTGTCCCACTTGTGTTTTACTGTGTTGTTGTTGTATCATAATGCAAGATTTGGCTAATCCCAGAATTTAAGTTTTAATTGGTAATACTGTAACAATCAAAATTAGGCTAGAATTGAAAGGCAAATAAGTTAATTGTTACACATGATTGGCAGGTGCATTACTTCCTGCACACAGGCCACTTGCACATAGATGGCTGCAAAATGAGTAAAAGTCTGAAAAATTTCATCACCATCAAGAAGGCCCTCGAGGACAACTCGGCTGCCCACCTTCGCATTGCCTTCCTCTTACATGCCTGGAAGGATACTCTGGATTATAGCTCGTAAGATAGCTTTTAATTATTTCTGATGGCATGTCTCTATCTGGAGGTAAATTTGTTAATGCTTGTGTTATAAAATACCATAGCAATTTTTGAACTAAATTTCCATAATATGAGCTGTCTTCAGTTGGTATGGCAGCATAACCATAGGCATAATTAAGGATTGCTTTTTCTCCATTTCATGGTTCTTTCTCCCTAGTAACAGCTTTATTTGTTACTTGTTCCTTTGCCAGGTAGTTAAAATTGAGTCAGTTATTATAGCATTCTGAACAAAATACCAACAAACAGCTGTGCAGTGTAACCTCAATAAAACAGGATAATTTGAACTATGCCCATTTCAACCTTTCAAGGTTTTCTAAGTTTGTTATTAACCATTAGTTCTTTCTTTCTTTCACCAATTATAGAAAACTTCTTTGCTCATATTTAAATGAAAGTACTGTATTATCATTAATCCATTTCTTACTTTGAACTTTTCTAATAGGTCCTGCAGTTTCATAAAAGATGCTAGTAGGGGTCACTAGAGATAAACTCAGTTGAACCCAGAATTACCAATTAAAGATACTTTCCATGTAAGCTGAAAGCAGTGCTAGATTTCTCGCTTGTGATCAAAACGAAACCTGTTTAATTGGCTATTGCCCTGGTCATAAGCTTAATATCTCTTAACACTAAATAGATAGTGGTGCCTCAGCCACAAGATTGTTCCCAGTAATGGTGGTAATACATCATCAGGAGGTACATGCCCCCTGATGACATCATTGTTTGCAATGAATCCCTCACTCCAATTGTTGCAGGCTGACTCTGGAGTTGGTCCCATATAGTTTGCGAAATTGAAGATGAATTGTACTTGTACAGTATATCCAATCTAAGTATTGTGTGAGGTGACATTGTGCTGAAGTTTGTTAGACTTGTCGCTGTTATTTAGCGTCATTATATATTCAACTAGCATACTGGGATCTATAGTCCCAGTATAGTCCCACTATAGTATATCTGTAGCTACTGTACTGTGTACTCAAATGTATCCACTTTGAATTGAATTTACCTGCCGGTAATATATATATACATGTATATATGCAATCTAGCTCTCAACATGTTAGCTTCAGAATATATCGCAACTCTGTGACATTGTTGCAACCTAATACCCTTATCACACAGGAATACAATGGAGGGAGCACGACAATTTTACAAAATGTTGAACGAATTCAACTTGAACATACAGGACCTGATTCGTCGCACTGGCTGCACAAGCACAGTATGGACATCTGAAGAGAAGTGTCTGCAATCTTTATTCAATTCTGCCAGGTATGTTATTCAGGACTGCAGTATGATTAAATTACTAAACTTGCTGTGAAATCCTATATGATGAAAACTGTGATTGAACTTTTTGTGCCTTCCTATAATACATACTGTACCTTTTAAATAATTACTAAGGAATTGTGCAGACGAGGAGTCACAATAACGTGGCTGAAAAATGTTGACCAAATCACACTAGAAAGTGAAGGGATGGACCTGAAACATCATTGTCCCTTCACTTTCTAGTGTGGGGGTTGGTCAACACCAGGAACTTGTAATCATATAGGCATCTCCACTCACTTTTCATAGTTTTTTATTTTTCATATCCATGGGATGTACCCTATGCTCAATTTATTAGTGTGAGCAAAATTAAGATTTTAATGATGACATTTTTAGATTTTTTGTATCTATATAAGATAGTGTAGAAGCTTATTTATGCCTGAGCCACTGGAGACATGACCAGTTTACACAGTACTTGAGTCACCATCAGATTTTTTTGTTATACATTTGAGTGTTCATGTCTATCAATACATCTTGAGTAGATGTTGACAAGTTAATGATATCACATAAATTTGTAGCTTAGGTATACAGCATATGATTTGTCTTTCCTCAGAGTTAATGTCCACAAAGCCCTCTGTGACAACATTGACACGAGAACGGCTTTGGATCACATTCGAGACCTCCTTACAGAAGTCAATAAATATATGAATAGCAATGTTAAGGTAAAGGATAAATATGTGTACTTTGTATAAATAAACAGATAAATGGTATGTAGTTTAAAGCAGCTAATATGCAGAGCATTTCTGGCAACAGCAACACTAATTTTGATGTAGGATAAAACCAAAGTCGAGGTGTCTAAGTCCCAAATACTACCACTGCTCCGTTAATTTGGAGCAGGGAAATCCTTATTTTGTGAAATAAGCAGTGGAATCCTTATTTTGTGAAATAAGCATGAAATCCTTATTTCGGCGAAATAATTTCAACCCCCAAAACGACTTGATTCTATCTGGATTTGTGAAGAACCAACTGTTGATTTTAGGGGTTCAAATCCCTTCTTTTCTTCTCGGCAGTGGTATCATGTGTGCCTCATACATCTTGGCCTTGATTGAGTTATGCATTACTCTTAATACAAAATTTGTTTGTGATTTGACCCTGTATTTTCATGTTGTATAATAGCTGTCATAATTGCAGACACAGGAGTGGCATCAATTTGAATGCTTACAAATTGTACACCAAGCAGTCCATTCTTGAATTAAAGAATAGTTTTGTTTTCAGTTATTGAAATTTTTTTTACAGGATATTAGTCTTGGATTTAATATTGACATTGTATATTCCACTTTTCTCATTGTTTCTAACTGGATTTTTATTTCCCAGGTAAACTCACAATTACTAATAAACATCAACAACTTTGTAGGGAAGTTGATGAACGTCTTTGGGGTTCCTATTGGAGAAAGAGTTGCTTCTCTTGGCCAGGTAAGATAATAGTTTTTATCTGTTTTTACTACAATATTTGTATATCATTTGAATTCTCTACTATTTTCTTCTGATTAAATGAATGAATTAAATGAAATGAATAAAATAAATGAAGTGGATTATTTTCATTATTTTTGTCCTAGGAATCAGAAAAGCTAATTGCCGTAGCAGAAGTGGTTGCCAATATCCGAGAACAGCTGCGGCAGTGGTCTCGCGATAAAGAAAAGGATGTCGAGGCACTTCAAGGAGAGCTGCTGGGTCTGTGCGACAGTATCAGAGATGATCTCTTGCCGCCACTCGGCGTTAGATTAGAGGATCGAGAAGGGGGTCAGTGACTGATAGTTGACTTGTTTTGTAAAGATTTATTGAATGGACCTTGCTATTACAAATACTTTTAACATTATTTATTGTAGCTATACATTACCTCAATGAATTACTGTATTATGCTCCTTCTGTTTTGGTGGTGGGGGGAGGGGAGACATGGTTTTACGAGTGACAGTGAAGGTTGTGCTGGTCATCTCCGGCGGCAGGGATGCTGTGTCTGACCAGTGTATTTTCATTAGTTTGAAGTGAATAATATGCATGTCTGGTAATGAATTTAAATTGCCATTTTTTATTGTGATGGAAGTTTAAACCTAACAGTATAGCACTTATTTTTTTTTTTCAGGATCCCCATGCATCAAGTTGGTAGATGCAGCAGAACTGATGCAAGAAATAAAAGCGAAAAAAGATCAAGAGGCAGCAAAAAAACAAGAAAAGGCCAAAAAGAAAGAAAAAGCTGTGAAGCAACCCAGTGAGGCACCAAAAGATCCTAAGGATATGTTCCTCACGTCTGAGTATTCACAGTGGGACAGTAATGGCATCCCAACACATGATAAGGATGGAAAGGAAGTCTCAAAAAGCCAGGTGAAGAAGTTGACCAAACTAATGGAGGCACAGAAAAAGAAGTTTGATAAGTGGCAATCTCAACCACAGTCGTAGTATTTTAACAAGAGTATGCCAGGTGTTACATGGTAAATGGAGCCTCGGGGCTACGAATTAATTTATTGTCAACTACTGTATTAATATTTTACTGCTTTGTCAACATTGTACTATTTTAACACAAATATTTGTGACAATTAAACATGGGATGATGGATTTGATATTTTGATTTTTAATAATGCCATATTCTACAAAAATCTTGTCAGTTATTTATTCTTTTAATGGTTTGGTGCAGTATCTCGACCTTATCAACACAGGGAATTTGAAGTGTATGATATTGAATTGTTCTTCTCTTGCATATTTAACAATCTGCATCATGCAAATGCCTCCTGAAGGTATCTACAGTTGCTTTGAATCCCCTCAATGGAATGAATCGACTGGTCCCATATGGTTAATCAAAGCACTGTATGTATGAATGAGATTATATATATACATATATATAATATTTTTTTTTGAGCCCAAACCTCCATGCAGTTTTCAAAATATCTGAAATGTCAGAAATTTGACTCCTGAGCGTGATTTTTGAGCCGAATTCTGACTGCATCTATTTTCAGTTTCAAATTACGACATTTTATACCGAAAATATGCCAATTACTGAAAACGGCGATGGGTCAAATTTTGCCCAAACCGCCCTACAATTATCAAAATATCTGAAATGTAGGAAATTGGACTCCTGCGCCTGATTCTTGAGACGAATTCTGACTCTGCACCAATTATCATTTTGAAATTACGAATTTTTATACCGATAATATGCGTATTACTGAAAACGGCGATAGGTCATATTTTGCCCAAACCCCCCTGCAGTTTTCAAAATATCTGAAATGTCGGAAATTTGATTCCCGAGCATGATTTTTGAGCCGAATTCTCACTCTGCACCTATATTCATTTTCAAATTACGACCTTTTATACCGAAAATATGCCAATTACTGAAAGCGGCTATGGGTTATATTTTGCCCAAACCCCCCTGCAGTTTTCAAAATATCTAAAATGTCGGAAATTTGATACCTGAGCCTGATTTTTTATCCGAATTCTGACTCTGCACCTATTTTCATTTTCAAATTACGACTTTTTATACCGAAAATATGCCAATTACTGAAAACGGCAATGGGTCATATTTTGCCCAAACCCCCCTGCAGTTTTCAAAATATCTGAAATGTCGGAAATTTGATTCCAGAGCCTGATTTTTGAGCCAAATGCTGACTCTCTGCATCTATTTTCAGTTTCAAATTACGACTTTTTATACCGAAAATATGCCAATTGCTGAAAACGGCAATGGGTCATATTTTGCCCAAACTCCCCTGCAGTTTTCAAAATATGTGAAATGTCGGAAATTTGACTCCTAAGCTTGATTTTTTAGCCGAATTCTGACTGCATCTATTTTCAGTTTCAAATTACGACTTTTTATACTGAAAATATACCAATTACTGAAAACACCGATGGGTCATATTTTGCCCAAACCTCCATGCAGTTTTCAAAATATCTGAAATGTCGGAAAATTGACTCCTGAGCGTGATTTTTGAGCCGAATTCTGACTTTCCACCTATTTTCATTTTCAAATTACGACTTTTTATGCCGAAAATATGCCAATTACTGAAAACGACGATGGGTCATATTTTGCCCAAACCTCCCTGCAGTTTTCAAAATACCTGAAATGTCGGAAATTTGACTCGAGCGTGATTTTTGAGCCGAATTCTGACTCTCTGCACCTATTTTCATTTTCAAATTACGACTTTTTAAACCGAAAATATGCCTATTACTAAAAACGGCGATGGGTCATATTTTGCCCAAACCCCTCTGCAATTTTCAAAATATCTGAAATGTCGGAAATTTGACTCCTAAGCTTGATTTTTTAGCCGAATTCTGACTCTCTGCATCTATTTTCAGTTTAAAATTAAGACTTTTTATACCGAAAATATGCCAATTACTGAAAACGGCGATGAGTCATATTTTGCCCAAACCCCTGAAATTTGAATCCCAGAAATTTGAACCCCAGAAATTTGAATCGTAAGCTTGATTTTTGAGCCGAATTCTGACTCTCTGCACCTATTATCAGTTTCAAATTACAACTTTTTAAACCGGAAAGATGCCAATTACTGAAAACGGCGATGGGTCATATTTTGCCCAAACCCCCCACCCTGCAGTTTTCAAAATATCTGAAATGTCGGAAATTTGATTCCTGAGCGGAATTCTGACTCTCTGCACCTATTTTCATTTTCAAATTACGACTTTTTATGCCGAAAATATGCCAATTACTGAAAACGGCGATGGGTCATATTTTGCCCAAACCCCCTTGTAGTTTTCCAAATATCTGAAATGTGGGAAACTTGACTCCTGAGCCTGATTTTTGAGCGAAATTCTGACTCTCTGCACCTATTTTCATTTTCAACTTATGACTTATTATACCGAAACTATGCCAATTACTGAAAACAGCGATGGGTCATATTTTACTCAAACCTCCCTGCAGTTTTTAAAATATCTGAAAAGTGGGAAATTTGACTCCTGAGCGTGATTTTTAAGCCGAATTCTGAATCTCTGCATCTATTTTCATTTTCAAATTACGACTTTTTATACCGAAAATATGCCAATTACTGAAAACGGCGATGAGTCATATTTTGCCTAACCCCCCTGCAGTTTTCAAAATTTCGGAAATTTCGGAAATTCGACTCCTGTTCGTGATTTTTGCGCAATTTCTGACTCTCTGCATCTATTTTTAGTTTCAAATTACGACTTTTTTACCGTAAATATGCCAATTACTGAAAACGGTGATGGGTCATATTTTGCCCAAACCCCCCCTGCAGTTTTCAAAATATCTGAAATGTCGAAAATTAGACTCTTGAGCGTCATTTTTGAGTCAAATTCTGGCTCTGCACATACTTTGAGTTTGAAACTGCGACTTTTTATACCGAAATTTTGTCAATTACTGAAAATGGCGATGGGTCACGTTTTGCCCCCCCCCCTCTACAGTTTTCAAAATATCGGAAAATCGGAAATCTGACTCATGAGCGTTTTTTTCTTAATCGAATTTTGGCTCACTACACATATATGGTGTCGCAAATTACGACTTGTTATACTGAAAATATGCAGCTTACTGAAAACTGCAATGGGTTACATTTTGCCCCCTCCCCCCATACTGCAGAGCCTGTCAGTCGCCCAGACGGGATCACGGTGAACCCCTGGATGAATGGTAAACAATTGGTGTGGGACTATAATTGCGTTTCAACTTTAGCTAACACCTATGTTAACTTCAGTGCTGCACAGGCAGGAGGTGCTGCCAATCACCGGGAAGCAGCCAAGTCTCGTAAATACATAGATCTTGATCACCACTTCAATTTTGTCCCCATTGCCTCTGAGACACTTGGTGCCTGGGCTAAAAGTGCTGCTAGTTTTTTGAAGAAACTGGTTTCCAAGGTAACTTAAACAATTAGAGACCCGGGAGTCGCCAGTTTCCTCTTTCGGCGCCTTATTGTGGTGATCCAGAGAGGAAATGCTCAATGCATCCATGGTTCCTGCCCGCCATCTGAGGAGCTGGAGGAACTCTATAACCCGAAACCCGAAATGCCCGAAACGCTTTGCTTAAGCCCGAAACGCTTTGCGTAATAGTGGCTTTAGGCATTGTATGTACTAGCTCTATCTATAAGTCCACCAATCTTTGTAAAAATTTCTTGTATGTATGTACCTTACCTAAATAAACATTTATTTATTATTATTTAACCTGTGACAATAACCTGTGACTAACATTACTGGTTAGTAGTGTTAGCTAATTATGACGCCTAATTATAACTATTAATAATAGTTAATTATACTTATTATATAATAATTACAAGAAATACATCCTGTTGTACTAAGGATTAGCAAATTAAGTGTTGGAACTTTCCAACACCCAGTTGCCAATGATTTTAGACCAACTGGCATGAGATGTTTTGAGCTCTGAAATGATTTCATATCATTTAAATGATATTGGAAGATAATAATTTAATTCACGTTTATAGATATTCCCCTATCTCTACCAAATGTCTGCTAGTGCAACCTAATATACAATAGAAATACATAGATCTTGATCACCACTTCAATTTTGTCAACGTTTATAGATAATCCCCTATCCCGTACCAAATGTTTGCTAATGCAGCCTAATATACAATAGACTAGACATGCATCGTAAATATATATATATACACAAACTGCCTGTCCCTGACAAAATAAATTAGGTACATAATTTGGAATTGAAGTTGGCGGGTGTTAGTGCGGGGTGCGGCGGGCAGGTAGGCGCAGCGGTGGTGCTGGAGCAGCAGCAGCAGCAGCAGCAGCTGGTGGTAGTGGAGGTCAGCTGGCTACTGTGTCTGTCTGTCTGTGTGTGACCACCGGGGATGTCTTGAGCTCCTCACAGCTGGCAAGGAGCGTGACAAGTGTGAGGAGGCCATCATGGGGACGGCTCAGAGCACCAGGAAGATCACACTGGTCAATGATGATAAGGCCGGCGTCATCAAGGTGAGAAGCTTTTTCAATTAATCACGGCCATAATCTTATAAACAATGTATAATATTGTTTTTGTATCATAACTTGCTCTCATTATCAATTGGAATGAGACTCAGTTTTGCGAAATAACGGTTTACATGTATTTACATATATTTGTATTTGTGAGATACAGTTGTAGTTTGGCTGGGGATCACCGGACATTATTTATGGTAACCATTAATTTCTGAGGTAAGGGCCACTGTCGGGTTAGGCAGTTTAAATGGGTGAACAACATTGACAGTTGTCAGCGCTGCCAAAAACGTGTCAGATGATATCAAGATAATGTAGTTATTGATTGTCTACTCGTCTCCATATATTAATATCTGTGGAAACTGTCAGGGGGCTGCACCCACAAATCCTGTCAGTGAAAGTCAGACCCAGCGGGACTTCTCAACATTCGTGCCACCAAACATGATATAATAGTGTGAAGGTAATATAATAGTGTGAAGGTAATGTACATGTGTGTTAGCTGCCAAAACCCTTTAATGTACGGAGCTGTAAGTGCTACAGGGTTAAAAAAAAATAAAAAAAAAAAGCCTTTAGACTATGCTTCTTGTATTCTCATTCACAAAATGATTTGCCCAACTCTACATCATTCATCTGATGGACAATGCCACTGCCATTTCCAAGGAAAAATGAGAAGGAAGGGGGGGGTGGGGATCTATACCAACCCCCTGACTTCCTGTCCTCCCATTGAGGCTACTAGGGAGGGGGACTGGTTGTTTCGGACAAGATGCTTCGACAAAGCTCTTTTTCTGTTCGTTAAAAGCGTATATATTGTTATGCTAGGCTGTATTTGCTCAGTTGGGTAGGTTAGGTTAAGTAAGTTTCAAAATCCGCTGGCGAATCATCTTGTGTACGATGGGACTTGTATCCCTAGGAAGATGGTAGTCCTTGGATAAATTCAGGATTTTACACTAACCAATGTTGAACTTAATCTTCCACTAATGATCAATGTTTAAAGTATCTTGTGGTACAGTATTTATATAGTAATTTTTTGCAGCAAGATTGCAGTTAAAAGAAAGAAAAAAAGTGGCAACCGTTTGCTCTTGATATTCTAGTAACTTGGCATAACCCATTGCCTAAATTAATTAAATGGCATATAATTAAAGATGTAAATTAACTTGCTCTTGGTATGCAGATTACAATGGCTTGAATTTGAAATAGCAATAAATTCCACTGGAAGGCGAGTGTCTGCATATCAAGTGTGGATAAAATATAGATAGCTTTGAGGTACAAAATTTGATCTGTGAGACACAAATCCAAAGGGTAAGGCTAAAGAATTAAAATGCAAATGAAATGCCAGAGAAGGGATGGGAATATTTACCCAAGGGCCACTATCTCTGCAGGGGACTCAATGAGGACAGGAAGCTGGCAGCTTTTTAAGGTCCCCACCCCCCCTCCTGTTTGTCCTGATGATTTTATAGTTGCATTTTAAAATTAAGCATTATATTAGCATTTACTGCTTCAGTGGCAAGGTAGTTCCATGGGTTTATAACAGCATGTGTTTGTGTACTGTATGTGTAAAACAAAGGGTTGTCTCTGTTCTTCACCTGGACAATGCTAAGTAAAGAATTTCTCAACTTTTGGTTTTTCATTAATTATAATAATGGGACTAAGGTCTTTTAGGTGCCAATATTATTTTCAGATGCAGTACTAATTATATCTACCAGTATTTATTTATAATAATTTTTTTTAATGTAATGCTCTGCTGGCTAATGTTACTTCACGAAGATTTGTTAATAAATTTTATCCTTTACAGCTTTCGGAATCGTTAGCATATCGACTTCGAGGTCAAATAGAAGGTCAGCAGGCAGAAGCGGATGCTCTAGGGTCAGCAACAGCTGCAGAACCACACGTAGCCTCTGTGGCTCCACCTGTAACTTCCATTTCTCAGGTTCCAGGGGCTCCTAAAGTCCCTGTTGTTACACCTATAGATTCTGAGCTCATTAATCAGAAGCCTTTGATTCGTGAATCAGCAGCTCCAGAATCTTTGGTATCTGAGCCTGTGGCCCCAGAGTCTTTGGTTCCTGAACCACCAGTTGTGGGTGAGTCTCGGCCCTTGGCTAATTTGCAAGTAGATATTCTTTTAGATAATGCCTCAAAATCTATTCCTTTTATACTGCCATCTGTTGCTGAAAATGCTGAACCTTGGCCTTCTCTGCTTGTGGATAATTATGCAAGATAGATTTAATTTTTCCAGATTTCATTTCCACTAATGAATCTTGGAACTCTCTATTACAGTTGAAGAAACCAATTATTACAGATTAAGTGCAGTTGTTTTAAGACGCCCACTGCCTTTCCTGTTGGAGGTGGAAGTAGATGTAGGGTAATAGTAAATGCTGATTACATCATCAGTTTTGTAAAATATAGAGCAGCATAATGTTTTATCCTCTTTTAATTGTTATTGTTTTTATTTAAATCCTATCATGTTAGCATTACTGAAATATGGACAACATTAAAGTCTTTGTATGAGGTGAAAGGAAGGTCCCAAGTGTTATTGGGCCATGTAGCCTACTCACTGGTGGCAGATTTTAAACAATTTTAAAACCTACTGGGGTGGTGGGCTTGTAAGAGATCTCAAGTAAATTTAGTGGCACTGAAATTTCTACACATGCCCTTAAAGACCAAATATTCTAGCTACTCTTGCAAGCAATACTCTGGGAATTTTTACAGTTTTCAATCAGTATAGCCCCAACAGCCTTGCTTCCTCCTGGGGAGGCCACACTAGATGATTCTACAGGAGGATCTGTTACCACACAAACCTTTCACTCTTTCCAGTTCCTTTTACCCCCCTTCCCTCCACCCATTTTTTCATATACAGACTCCAGTTCTTCTCAGACACTGGCTATCTGCATGAACCATGTGATCCCCATATTATATCTTTTTCAAACACTCCACATTTCATTTTCACCCTTTTTTATACTGTACTCTTATACACTACATTATTATAAGCATTCTGAATTTATACCAATCATGATACTCTTCACAGCTGTCATATTACAGCACCCAGCATTATCTTACCTTCTAACACCTCCACACACAGCATTATATAAAAGAAACTTTGATAATAAAATGAGTTAATTTTCACTTCCATTTATTTCTCCATTTTCAACTGCATACTTGCAGTTGAAACCATTTTTATAATATATATAATTATATGGTTTAGTAAAGTTAATTATTTTAAATTTACAATTTACAACTTTTTTCATCAAACCACATAATTTTAATTGGTTCTTATTAAGTTGCCATCTTTATGATTACCTCTACATTTCAATTGTGCAGATGTGCTCTGATTTTGCCAGTTAATACCCCTTTTATATTTTACTGACATGCAGCAGGGAGGGAAACAAATTAACTTGGCTATACTGTACTTTATAACAAGCTTTAGTGATTATCTTCCCACAGACATTATGAAACGCTTAATAGACTGAAATAAAGTTAATACATTCCTCTCTCCAAAATTTATGGAGATGCTCTTTTTCAAACTGCCATATCTTGGCATTTCATTTTTGCCTTCAGATGTTGTTCTCAAATTTAAATGATTTTAAATTATGCAGATTGCAAATCCAGTCATTTTCAAGATAGATATATCTTAATTTAAAAATATAAACATTACAACATACCTTACAACATACTTACCGTTTATTTTCATCAATACCTGTACTGACATTTAGAGTAAAACTTATTTTTAATATTACTTTTAGTTCACCGGATAGGTTAGGCACATTTTCTTGATTGGCATTGATGGTTTAGTTTGCTTTGGCATGAGATGGCCTGTAGTACATCACTGTAATGCTGAATGACACCTCCAGTGCTTGGCCCAGGACCTAAGTTTCATTAAGGTTTTCAGAACTGTACCAGGTGTAACACTGCATACTACCTTTACTAATGACAAAAAAATCAAATATACAGTACTGTACTTATTTTGTTGTATTTTAAATTTAAAGCCAGACAAGTGATGCAAACTCAGGTAAGGCATTTAGCTCATTGATTTTGTTTCTTAAAGAAACAAGATTGTACATGAAGTATAATTTACAACATGGGTGTCATATTTTAATTTGATATCTTTAATATTTGATTGTATAATACAAAGTAAACTTGAGTAATATATATTTTGTTGCATATAAAAGTTTCAATAAAGTTTCCTGCTGATTCAAAGAGCCAAAGGAAAAGGTTAAACAAACGTTCTTGGTCACTGATGTGGAAATAAAAAGGACATTAGCAGTATCAGTTTTCATGCTTGCACACATCAGTCAGTTTTGCTAAGGTGATTTAGATGCAGCTATATTAAAGTTTAAAGAGGAATTGTGCTCTATTTAGTGATCGGATGTGAAGACCTGGGGCTGCAGACTGGGTTCATTCTGGCCAGAAATGTCTTTTATTTTTGCCATTTGACTGGCTATTAAAAAAAAAGAAATCATGAATCCATTTTTGCTGTGTTAATGAATTTGCATGTTAAGGTGGAACCTCGAACCCCATCCCTCTCCCAAAACCTCATGGCTAACTGGTTTGTGGCTCTTGCTGTGGTGTGTAATGCTGGGTTATGGCTACAACATAACGTACATGGTACTGTCACGTCTTCCCTTGTTAGTGTGCTTAACATCCAACAGTGTGGTCTTTGCACTTAGACATGCCAAAGACGTGTCAGGCCCTGTTATGTATTAGTTACTGATAGGAAGTTGGTTTTATCATTTTAGTTTAAGGATGCTTGTAAACCACTTGTAAAATTGACAGTACTTGATGGTAATAAATGTTTAATATCTCAAGGCATTAGTTCATCTATTTTGCAGTACGAGTTAAAATGTTTGATATACTGGTACATGTTTGATATATTTGCTTCATTGCAAACACATTAAAAATAATGGTTAACAACTAAAAGTCTCTTGAATATGTTAAATAAGCAGTGTATTACATGTTATTTTCCTGTGCAGCTCCAGCAGTAACGGAGGCTACACCAGAAATTGATGCATACCCGTCGGCTAAAACCATCACGGTTTCCCCATCCTTATCTTTGCCAATTGGATTTAAAGAAGTTTCACCAAAGGCACCGCCTGCCTCTTCTCAATCGCCTGTTGTCGAGGATTTTGTCCCACCAGATGTTGGCGGCAAAGTAAAGTAAGTACAGTACTACTGAAGAAATTGGGTCTGCTATTGTTTTCAGTATTTTATAAATACAGTTCTTGTGGGTATCAAAGTTAAATGTGTAGAAGTGTTTATTCTTGTAAAAGTTCTTTTCATGCACAAGTTTAATGTGCTCCCTACATTGTTACAAGTTACTGTATTATAAAATACAATACTGTAAGCAGTAATGTCCAGAAGATTGATACAGTAAACTTCCATGGTCCTAATCTATGCAGGAAAGCCAATAAAGACCAATTTAATATAGACTCACGGCCAGAAAAGAAACCTCAAGCAGAACTGTTCTTGTACAGAAGCCTTGATGCACAGGTGGAAGCAACACAAGCCAGATATACAAAAAATAAGTGGAGTGTGCAGATAATGTCACAATAATGTGGCTGAAGATATGATGTCCAAACCACACATCATTAATGGAATATGCCATTACAGTACATATTTGAAAATTTTGTGGAAACTAAGTACAGGCTGCATTTAGAGCAGTATTAAGGAATGCAGAGTTGATGGTATGCAAATGTTCTTGTATAAATGGGGATGGGGCCTGGTAGCCTGGTGGATAGCTCGCAGGACTCGTAATGCTGTGGCGCGGGTTCGATTCCTGCACCAGGCAGAAACAAATGGGCAAAGTTTCTTTCACCCTGAATGCCCCTGTTACCTAGCAGTAAATAGGTACCTTGGAGTTAGTCAGCTGTCATGGGCTGCTTCCTAGGGTGTGTGTGTGTGTGTGGTGTGGAGAGGGGGGGGAAAAAATAGTAAACAGTTGATTGACAGTTGAGAGACGGGCCGAAAGAGCAAAGCTCAACCCCCGCATACACAACTAGGTGAATACACAAGAGTGTAATACTCCGAGGAATTTTGATATTGGACAGGTGTAAAAATTATCAAATGTTCTGCAGATCTCATGTTTGCACTTTTATCAAGATTTTGCATTACATTCTTGTAGCATTGTACATGCCAACCACATTATACAGTGTGGCTGGAAAATGGTGAAATCTGAACATTAATATTTAATGCCAAGAATTTTATTCAGTAAAAAGGGCTTTTGGAGTTCTCTGAAATGTAAATAATTTTCTCCTACTATACACAGTACCTCTTATCTGCAACATTTTTACTTAATGCAGGTTTTACAGAAACAAAACCCCCATGGAAATTAAGTGCTGCCTGAACACTGCACACGAGCCCTGTCTTATGTTGTTGCCTGCTGAGGCACAGGTTTGAACACACTTACTCGCCACATACAGTATGTTTGAAACCCATTAGAAACGCTGAGCCCATAGGTTAAATATAGGCAGTACAGTACGTTACCTGGGTGCTTTGCCAAACTGCCAAACACCAAAAATGCAATACTGTATCTAATTGTACTTAATTTATAACATATATTGTAAAAATAGTTTAAATAGCCATAAGACACTTCTGTTCTACACCTTATACAGGTGTGAATATTACTGGAGTACTTTTCTGACTAAAGCACAATCCACTAACCCAAATTGTTTGTGTAACAAAAAAGTAATAATGCTAAAGAAATACAGTAAAGATATCAATGGGGGATGTTGCATTGATCTCAGCCAGGATATTTATCAGACCACAAGAGGCACTTGTAGGTAGGCAGACAGAAAAGCAGTCAGTCAAGTCAGTCAGGATAATGTTGATCATGATCACCTTGTGTGTGTGGTGAGTTGCATGTTGTCTTAAGAACTTTTATTTACAGAACTAGCCCAGCCCCTTCATTTAGTCAGCCAAGTGGGAACATAGCACCATGGTCATTATATGCAGAGGAAGCTCACTTGATGGTCATGCGGTTAAGAGAGGAGAAGGAAGAAGAAATCAAGAAACTCGGTCTTGAATGGCGTGCCAAGATGGAATCTAGAGAAAAGGAGGTAAGCAGCTGTAGAGTAGGCACGTAATATAAACTTGAAGTGACATGTGTAAAGATGAAATCCTGAGGTGGAAGCATCAAACATTTAATTGGCCAAAAAGGCATTTTTAACCGAGGAAAATGAGAGATATGGGTAAGAAATCTATAAATAAATGCCAAGGTAAAATGTATCCACTTGAAAGTAAGACACGGTTTTAAGATTAGTGAATACTTAGATTCATAATGGAATTTGTAAACATTGTTAAAGCCCTAATAAGTTTACTTTAATATACCTTAGTCAATGAGTTCCCATTACTGATAGTGAATAGCACGGTACAGGTTTCTCACTTTGTCGGTGTACTCTGCCAAGAGGAGTAAGGTTTTCATGCGAGCTACGAGTGTCAGTTCGTCAGCTTTAGTATCCTTTAATTAACTAAATCATAGTGGCTGAAATTAATTCATTTAGCAACAAATTGTATTTCAAATAAATTTTATCCAAGGGAATTAATCCTAGATCTAAGTTTGAGAGATGTAATTGGTGTCACTGTTCATAAACAAACATGACTACCAGCCATCTTGCTTGAGCCCTGCTTTAAGGTCTCCCCCTCCCAAAAAAAATCAATGTGACCATTAAGCCAATTATAAATTAAATTCATTACCCGATACACTACTATTGTGGGGTGGGGAAGCGACATTTTTGGCCTTTTCTTTAGTGCTAAACTAGTAGTCGCCTTGTCAAATCTTTAGCATTTTTCGTTTCCTGAAATGTTATATTTAACATTTACAAATTGTACTATGATTAGGCAAAGGTAAAGCATATATACCTTGAATAGTTGCTTATGGCCCAAGTGTCAGGCTCGTGTGTTATTTGTCTTTCCATATATCTTCAGAAGTGTTCAAATAGGACAAACAATTCACTGCAAAGCCATTCTTTTTAAAATGTTCACATAGGAGACAAGCCATTAGACATAAAAATTTACACTTTGTATTAGTAATCAATGTATTTTCCCCTTTATCTTGTGCTGGGAACAGTTCACCAAGATGGCTCGCATTTCTGAGGAGGAAGTTACTGCTGCTCTTAAAGATGTTGAAAAGTTATTCGTAAATGCATCATGTACTCCAGTTTGCCAGAATCAGCAAGAAGCTGTAATGAGCTGTTATCAAGACCATCCACGACAATCTCTCCGATGTGCAAGAGAGGTGGAAAACTTCTCACAATGTGTCGATTTGTCACGTTTGGTGAGTGTATAGTTTAACATTATGTAATTGAGCACAAATTTGTAATGCATGTGCAGTACTAATAGCCAACACTTGTGTGTTGGTTATTAGTATATTTAGTATATTTCACAGCATATGCTTTAAATTATGTTAAAAATTTAGTAAAATTCCAGGTACATGAACACATCAAAGGTTGGCAAAGTATTAAAAGGATTAGAGATCTTCAAAATGTTTACAGGGTCACGAGCTGTAATGCATGTGGGTGGGTAGGTGTTTTGTGCGGGTGTAGTGTGTTTGTCAGATGTTTAAAAACTACATGCATTGAGTGGTAATATAATGCTATTTCCTAATCAAACCTTTCTGGATTTAAAAAGGTAGAAAGAAATTGTCTACAAAAGATTGTATCAGTTGAATTGGGTTTTGGGTAATAGGTTGGTGTTTAGGAGGAAAGGGCATTACCCAGATTACTTGTTAAGGCATTACTGTATTTTAAAATTTTTAATTGTGTGCAAGTTATGCAAGTAATATAAACTCCCATGGCAAATGATGCATTAATGTTGAATTAATATTACTCTTATTGTCTGCTGGGTATTGCCACCAATTTTCACAAGGCGATACATTTGTGATGCTAGGTAAAGATTAAAGTTAGTGTTTGAACACATTCTGTATTATCTTGCAATGTGGAGTACATCTGGAGCTTCTTCGATTCAAGTCTTGATGCCCTAGTGTTGGCTCTTGTGAACCACACCAGCATATTATATGGCCAGGATTTTTCAAATAACTATAATTTGAGTGGATGAACCAATACTAGGACCAGTAGGTGTATTCCTATCACTAAATGTAGCAAGTTGTTTGTAAATTAACTTGTGTGGATAAAGTATTTTTTTCCATTTCAGCAATCTCTAATGAAGCAGAGAGCAAGTTAGTTACAAGGAATGAAGTTAATTGCAGTCAAGAATTTACTTCTGTTGTACAGTACCCTGGGAATGTTAAATGTTTCTAGAGGATTGGAATTAAACTTGTATATTATTTGAAGTCTTTTAATAAGTAAAATATTTACATGAATACTGTTTTCATATTCCTGTCACGTGCATTATTAAAAACGTCTATTTCTCAATGCTAGTTTCAAATATTTCCTTCCAATCCATACTTCAGTACAGGTATTATTCTATAGATTAGATAACACAGTATAGGAAGCATGCTCAGGAAAAATGGGTATTTACATCTACATGGTATTTAAAGTTGAATAAACAATTTGCATACTAAAGTTACCAGTTACTCGGCCAGTGTTATGACTGGTGCGACACGTAAACAGACATACTAATGAATGTTGTCACCTGATGCTTGATCCATAATCACAAATATTCTCTATCTCTAGGAGGAGCTTTTTTGGCAAAGCGCTTCTCGGGCCTGAAAAGAATTTTATGGGTACTAAGTAATTGCCAAATATATATATTTTTAAAACAAATATAAATTTTATTACATTACAATAGACCTGTACATGAACAATCAAATTTAACCATTTTGCTTGGGTAGTTTCTCACCTTGGGAACCATTCATGCTTTGTAGTGAAAGTAATCTCCCTCAGATCCTTGTTTATAAAGAATGGGTGTTTCTTTCGGAATAAATCTTTCATTTCTTTGTTGTACTGAACTTTCAATAATGAGTCAGATTCTTGGGGCAATTCAGGTAATGGCTGAAATGGTGGAAAGGTATAAGTCCTAAGTACAAATAGGTAAGTATAGGTAATAACATTTGACTAAGTGTTTACCCATCAAATCAAAACATTACCTCAGTGAGTGGATAAATAAAGTTGCTCTAGTAGTTTCCTTGAAAAAAAAAGCAGTAGGGCTAGGCTAGGTATTACCATGGATGCTGCAGAAGTACTCTTACTTGTTAACAAGGCTCTTCAACAAACCATTAGACCAAGATATGGCAAGAAAGAGGCTAGGTAGACCAATTTTCCCCAACTCCAACTATCTGATATTGCCCATCAAAATCTGATGTAAAATTAGAGGCAAGCTGAAAAAACTGCAGACACTAACTAGGTAAGGTAATACAGTACATTACAGATAGAAAAGTAAAACAGGATTATGGTCAGACAAGTTGGAGGGAGGTAGCAAGGGCAATCCTCCCAAGAATCTCACAGGCCCATTGCTGCTCTCAATTTATCCAAATATTCTACATGAAGGGTTTATCTAGAATATAATTCAAGTTTATAACTCAAGGCTAATGAGTCGGTTACTACAGAAAGACTTCAACAAACTCCTGTATTGGACAGACACTTCAGGGTTTATTTATTTTTCTTCAACAACCAAGTTCAAGGTAATGATGGGAAATGGAAAAAGGACCATAAACACCATAAGGGATTAAGCAGCTGCAGCAAGCTAAGGGAAAAACATAAAAATTAGTTTGTACAGTATTAACACCATAACTTCAACTGGATAGCTTTTGCTCCGTATGGGAAGCTCAAAAATAAGAATGGTGGTATGTTAAGATTCATAAGGCTTTCAAAACCATTTCAAATGTGACAATGATTAACCTTTACACAAATCAGTTTTAATACACAAAATTACTTTTATACATTCTTACTATGTTAACTGGTGGTACTATGGTAATTACTTGGGTAATTATCTAGTGTAAAAATAATTTCAAATAATCCTTGGACACAGAATACTGTACTGTACATAGAAATACTGAAAATTTGTTATACTTACCAAGGTTAAATAAATAAATGTAAATACAGTACTGTACTATTAATATGAATGCATTGCTTTAGTTACCTTCCCTAGAATGACTCTCAAAGCTTAAAAAAAAATTATTAATCTTGGAGCTGAACAAACCTTGGTCATTTCATATGGCACTTGGGGTTCAGGATGCCAGCACACAATGGTGTTCCCGTCATCAGTCACGACCACAGCCTCCTCTCTGCCACTAGCCTTCCAGGCCTGCTGGAAGCTGCTCAGCTGTGCGCATCGGCCTGATTAAGATAATACTGTACGCTGATACATAACACACCAGTAAGCGTTTCCGATTTCTTATCAATCATGTTCTGTTTGGTTTATTGTACTTATACATAGGTTATTAATCTAACAATCTTAACTAATAAGCACAGTATAACTTTTTCTAAACTAAAATATTTTAAAGTTTAGAGCTATTCTATCAAGCAATTACATTTAATACTGCACCAAAGATCGTCACGATAGCATCATCAGTCAACATGTTTATATAATTCTAAGATAATAGGGAAGATAAGAAATGTGATTATCAAGCCCTTCAAGAAGACCTGGACAAAAGTGTATGGAGCACCACTTGGCAAATGGAATTTAATGCAAATAAATCCCATGTTAATGGAAGGTGGAATAGGAGAACAGACCCCATAACCTAAAAATTATGTGAGAAATCTTTAAAGAATTCTGATAGAGAGAAAACTATCACCTGAGGACCACATCAGAGTATCGTGCGAGGAGCCTATGCAACACTTTCAAACTTCAGATTTGCTTTTTAAATACATAGGTGGCAAAATAATAAAGAAATTGTTCACAATTTTTGTTAGACTAAAGCTGGAATATGAAGCAGCTGTATGGTGCCCATATCTTAAGTAGCACAACAAACTGGAAAAGGTGCAAACACATTTAACTAAATGGCTCTCAGAACTGAAGGACAAGAGCTACGAGTAAAGGATAGAGACTATTAAATATGCCAAACTAAAAGATAGAAAAAAAAGAGGCGATATGATCACTACGTAAAAAAAAATAACAGGAATTGATAAAACTGATAGGGAAGAATTCCCGAGACTTGGAACTTCAAGAACAAGAGGTCACAGATCTAAACTAACTAAACACAGCTGCCGAAGAAATACAAGACAATTCCCTTTCGCAAACAGAGTGGTAAACGGTTGGAACAAGCTAGATGAGAAGGTGATGGAGGCCAAAACCGTCAGTAATTTCAAATCATAATTTACAAAAAAATAACTAAAGTAGACCGAATTATCAGAAATTACTGGGGAATCAGGCTTAATTGCATCTGACAAATCTCCTTAACCAGATAATTATTTGCCTTTTATTAGCACAAATAACAAGACCTCATTAGTGCACATAATATAATTACTCTATAAATGACCAAAATACCTGTCTACCTTAGGATTATATTACCCCCCCCCCCAGACGGGACCATAAGCAGCCTGTGTCCACTATATCCACAGATTCAGATTTATTTATTAATTTACTTATTTAATTACAAGGTAACAATGGGGTGGTGAGAATACATCATATTGGTGGTTTTAACATTCTGGCAAAGCCACTTAAGATAATTGGGGGTTGGATGTGTGACCCCACAACAGTTACCGAACTCCAGGGTATCTATTGGTTCTCCTAGGTAAACAGATCCACAAGGTGAAAGAAAGCGTGGCCATATAATAATAATAAGAAGACCCACCAGCACTGGGGAAGACTTGAGAGGTGTAGAGGAGCCTCCCGGCCCTGTACAGTGCCATGTCCAGCCCTCAGTCTGGCGCCCGGGGCACCACCACCTTCCCTGCTGCAGTCTCGGGGGCCCCTCGCAGGTGTTTGGCACTAAGAGGCAGTCAGGTGTTGAGAGCAGGTGTGTGAGGCCGGGAGGTGTAGCCAGATGTGTGTGTGAAGCAGCCCGGGTGTGGTGGTGGTGGTGGGGGCCCTACCACACGTCTCACTCTCCACCCATCACTACCCACCATCTCACCACACTCTTTACATAATTCATATGTAACATGTTAACTAATCTGGGTCACCGAGTCTTATTTATTTTTAATTCTTGCATTTTTTCCCGGTAATACATATTTTCCAGATGATTATGTTAAATTTGAAAATATTGAAATATATGAATCATATACATAAATAAGAGTAATAAATAATGCTGTAGTAAGGAAAAGTCTCATTGTAAGGTGTAGAGGTCAATAGCTATAAATTTTTGTCGTAGACATAACGACATTGCAAGACGACAGGCCACCAGCAAGGATTGTTTACATGCATTTTATTATCAAGTTCTAGCTGCTTCAGGTACTCCATACTGTCTCTTCTCACTAATTTAGGAGTGGGCATGTGGTGTGTGAGGGCGTGGGGGAGGGATGAGGGGCGAGGAGAGGTGTGAGGTGCCGGCTGGGGGAGGAGGAGAGGCAGGGCCAGGCTCAGGCTGAATCAGCTGTTGGTGACCCTCGCTCTCTCTCTCTCTCCCACCTTCTGGCACGACTCCCACAGTCAGTCTCCCACAGACGCCCAGGTCCTGCACCCAGGGGTGTCGCGAGGGTCGGGTCCAGGGGTGCCACTGCCGGGAGTGGAAACAGAGGTGCTACAGCACAGCAGGCCCTGTTGTTCTACAGTGGTGATGGGTTTAGGGGTGTTGTGGTAGGGGGGTACTGCAGCAGGAGTGCCACGGTGGGAGGTGGGCCCGAGGTGAATGCAGTGGGGAGGGCCAAGGAGTGTCACATAGCTGCCGAAAGCCCTTGGATGACACATTAGAGGCACACCTCTAGCATGCCACAGCAAGGGCAGGCCTTTCAGTACTACAGAAGGCGTTGCCCTGGGTGATCTGCATAAATATAGCAGAAGAGGACCTTGGGAAGCCATCTTAGGGGAAACCCTGGATAGTCTTCCATGGTTTATTTGTCTTTATGAGGGAGCTTTAACTAAAATTTGATTTGATTTTTGCCTACGGAGGCGGCTAGTTTATTGTGCACTACGTACTCGGCCTGTGAGCTATAGTGCAAAAATATTACAGAAGGTCTTAATCAGATCTCAGTGGATGCTTGCCATTATCTTTTACAATTTATCTGTACATCTTGTATTTAATAACAATGATAGCTAGTAACAGAAATGTTTGTACTGCAATTCCTATGACAATGTATTATTACATGTTGGAAATAAGCCTGTAATAGTCTTGTCAATATTATAGTTATGATTTTAGGCTGCATAGCTTGTATTTTCATCACAGTGTGGATACAGTGCAATAATTTCAGGTATTTTATAATGTGCAATAAAATTACATTCATTTCAAGTAACATGTTTTGATTTATCTCCAAATGGCAAAAATTTCACAGAATAAGTTGTAGTAATGTAGTGTGTATCCTTGTTTTTGTCTTCACATTTTTACATGTCATCTAGGTCCCCATATAGGCTGAATTGCCAGAGATAATTGTAGCCAAGTCATATTTGAGCTGTGATAACATCTGCTAGTCTACTGATTTTGTAACTTCGCCATACGAGTGTTTTGTTTAACATATTTCATTGCAATAATGGCGCTGCTGGTTCCTGTTGGATCCTTACGGCAACAACAACAACAACACTTCTGCTTTCTTTAATTTCATCTCGTCTAATGACTTTTTAAAATTCTAGATGATAGCCCAAGATTGTGCCTAAACATTTTTTTCTGTACTCACCTAGTTGTGCTTGCAGGGGTTGAGCTCTGGCTCTTTGGTCCCGCCTCTCAACCGAGGCAGGTTGTGGGGAAGCCCCGTCGGCTCCCTGGAGCTATTGGACTGATATTGGCTAATATTAGTACGGGGCTTCGGTCATATGGAGTTGTCATGCCTACCGGGGACCACTAGCCTGAACATGGTCTCCTCAGAGAGGCAAAGGGAGCATTGGCCTATGAAACTCATATGTATGAAAGTGTTCATATCTGCCAGTGACCGGAGATGAGCACCCAGAAAGGTAGGCACTTCAAAACTGAGCCCTCCTGGTAGATACCAGGGTTGCAATACCCCATCGGGTATTGCAACCCGAGACCGAACAGAGGTGAAAAATTTCCCCAAGAATAACATGCAAACACTGCAACACGTCATCACACTGCACATCTCTCATTCATGGCGACCTCCCCCCCCCCCAGGAGGGGGGTAGAGGGGATCCAAACCCACCAAGCCGGCAGCCTGACCGTCAGTTTGTCGGCTGAAGCTATACGGGGTGGACTCCTGCTCTCGTCTCGATTACCTGAGTGGCTTCACCCTGCTGGTGTTTCTTCTGTGTGTTGGTGGTGTCTAGGAGTTTGTACCAAGGGCTGCATGCATTTAGGGCTTCCTTCCCTAAGCACCCTGTGAGTACACCACTTGGAGTTCGGAGTTCTCTTCTCTGGATCCTTTGGGTCCCCATTCCCGTAGGGATAGTGACTGCTTGGTTCGCTACCTCGCCCTTGGGGTCAGCTTAGGTCTCGGTACTTTCATTTCGCCCTGGGGTAGGGAGTGGTTAGTTGCTGGTTGGAGCAGGCTGGGCTGCCCAAATTGCATAATCGCAGCGGCCATGACTCTTTCTGGTCCCCTGGGTTGTGGTGCTTCCCCGGAGTTCTCTTTCAATCTTTAGTGTGCTTTCTTGCCCGTTTGGAGGCTGCCACAGTCCATATTAGGTGCTACCTAGGTTTAGTAGGGCAGTCCTTCTCTGGGCCTCTGGTATTGCTCACCTCACAGGGTCCAGTTTGCCAGATCAATTACGGGAATACAACAGGCGCTGGCGGTCCAACACCTGGGCTTCCCGTAGGGACACACCCCCCTGGGGGCCCTGGAAAACCCAGTCGGGACTTTGTTGACCACGATAAATGAGTCTTCTGAGTCCCAGCTCACCTTGTGCGAAGTTTGAAGGTTGCTCGTTGCCCCTGTCTCAAGGTGACGATCACCTGTATTGCCTCCATCATGCTACTTGCTGCGTTGACAACACCTTCAACCTGGAGTCTTGCGAGACTTGTTTTCTGTGCGTGCTCCAATTTACCCATACTGCTACAACTGAGGTTAGGGGTCAACCAGCTCGCGCATTGCATGCTAGGATTAAGTTGCGGCAACACGCACGGTTGCCCGGTCGAATGTCCCCGGGGCTGCCTCATTTTGGTTATTAGAGACCCGGACTTGGGGTGTTGGTCGCTTTGACCTTGGTTCCATCCGTACCCCTTCGTCCTTCCCCTTGTTGGTGTGTTCACTGTTCCCCTTCCCCCTCCCCTCGCTTCTGGCTCCCAAATGTCTGAGGGTTTCAGGGTCGGGGCAGGGTTTAGCTGGGGATGAGGCTCGGGCAGCTCCAGGGGTTGTCCCATTTGCAGGGGGAACGGAGGCATTCAAGCCGGTTTCTCCTGCCGAGACTCCTGGGTCCTTCCAGCAGATCCCTTTGGACGGCTGGAGGGACCTGCTGGATTGAGGACGGCTCTGCCCCGGATCCTAGTTTGGTGGATTGGGGGGCTGGGGTGGGAGGTGGCCTGGGATGTTTGAGCCCCTTTCGATCCTGCCTGGGTTTTAGTGCCTTCAGGGCGAGGTCTGAGGTTGCAAGTTTTGGGGTTTTTCGAACCCCCACTTCCTTGTACAAATTTGATTTGTGGTCGGCTCCCCCCGGGTTCATTTCTGGGTTCCCTTGGGCTCCACAGCTGCATCTTTCCGGAGCTTTTCGACCTATTGAATTTCTCCTGCAGAGGTTTGGGAAGTCCTAGGTGTATACCTCCTACTCGACCCAGCTTCCGCCTCGGTTCTTGACCCGGTCTTTCTTGGATTCGGGTCTTCACCATATTGGTTACGTTACATTGTGCCGGCATCATCCTGGCTAGCAGACTGCCCTTTCTTTTTGTTGGGGGGTAAGGCATACATTCTGTCGTTCCCGTATGCTTGAGTGGCGGGAGCTCATTACTGTGTTGCAAGTGTACTTAGTGGGTGCATTTGAGCATTTCAATGCATGCTTATACATCCCTGTACTTCCTCATGAGGTTGGTGTGCTCCAATTGCACGTCCAGGTCCCTTCCCTTTCGGCTGCTTTGGCTGCTGTGTTTGGTAATATGTCTTAAGTGGATATTCAAGCGCAGGGGGTTTTGGAGATTGAACAGGGTCTTGGCTGCCCGATATGTAATTGTCTTGTCAATTACAAATTACATATCAGGCAGTTGTCTTGTCTACATTATGAGTTGTGCGGTGCAGCCGCCTCCTAGGTAAGTCCCTTTTATTTTTTCTCTTTGGGTAGTTATCTCCAGGGAGCCAACTGGGCTCCCCTACAGAAAACCTGCTTTGAATGTAAGGAACCAACATTTTCCGGGTAGGTCTCCAGAGGCTCCCTGACACCCTCCCTTCCCCCTTGTCAGCGGTTCTTGTTTTGTGGGGTCTGCACAAATGAGCGGCGCGCGATGTGATGACGTGTTGTTTGTTTGCTTGTTTTTCTTCAAGGGGGGGGGGGAGTTTTCTCACCTCTATTCGGTCTCTGGTTGCAATATCTCTACCAGGAGGGGTCTGTCTTGAAGCGCCTACCTTTCTGGGTGCTCAACCCTGGTCGATGGCAGACATGAATACTTTCATACATGTGAGTTTCATAGGCCATTGCTCCCTTTGCCTCTCTGAGGAGACCATGTTCAGGTTAGTGGTTCCCGGTAGGTATGACAACTCCATATGTCTGAAGCTCCCTACTAATATTAGCTAATATCAGTCCAATAGCTCCAGGGAGCTTCCAAGGCCTCTACCAAGAAATTGGCATTTCATTACATTCAATGCTGGTTTTACTGAAAGCTTGGCAACGGCATTAACTTTGTTTTGCAACTCGATGTGAGAGGGTATGTATAACAGTTTGACTTGGATCCATTTATTAAGTGTGTATACAAGTCTATCATCCTTTAGAGACAAGCATATTACAATTTGACTGCCAGCTATTTAGAGCTAGTAATGAGGAAAGGGAGCCAGGTGACAAGCTGTCTTCTGAGGTGTTTTCAATAATTTTGATGCCTACATCGTGATATTGTATCAAGAAACTAATAATCATACACAATTCTCATCCACAAGCTCAGCTTGCTACTAAATTAAGTGCCATTGAACACATTCACAATCTACAGACTGAAAACAGCAGCATCACAGACCAATATCACTACCAGTTGCCCCATTTCCAACTTGATCTAGCCAGTCATGCTTTTCTGGACAAGTAATGGACATTACATGGCAGGTAATCCAAGTTAATTAGTATTAGAAAGGGGTTGCAAATTAATAATTTGCATACAAGAAGTACAGTGCTGTATTAATGTTATCTTCTAAACTGGAAGATCTCGTTTTGCAATCATTGCATGAATATTGAGGCTGAAGTTATTTGAATGGAATATTTTATTTGAGATTATCAATACGTAATAATGTTTAACTTTTTTTTTTTTTAAGGCTGACAGGATGTCATTAAAGCCTCGTGCGGTGAATTTTGATGAAGTATGGGGTGGCTTATTGGAGACAGTGCAGCAGGTGGTCACAATGGGATCCATTAAACGCACCGTCTGGAATGAGAGGTTCTCTGATGTGTATTCCCTCTGTGTTGCGTTCCCCGAACCTCTTGCAGAAAGGCTCTACACCGAAACAAAGAAACTTCTGGAAAATCATGTTCGAGAACTTTATTCTAGGGTATGTATCTTGACTGAGTGATGCTTCTATAATGTTTTGAAATATGTTTTATTTAAAGTAATACTTTTCCAATTGTAAGCTACTTGCACGGTAAAATTAACCTCGAGATTATATTTTCTACAATATTTCTAGAATGTTTTGAAAATTAACATATGGTTTGTTGACGTTGGGTAAACTGCCACTTCTCTTGTTACCATCTTTTCTCTTTTGAATCAAGATATTGTGCATTATTTGCTTTGCCTATACTTTCACTCAGTTTTGGGGTGATCTCAGCCCCCTGTGCTTCCCCACACCTCTTTAAGAGTATGCCAGATTCTTGGCCTGGTATTTGGTAGGCCTCGGAAAATCCAGAGGCTTGGTTGTTTTGTGGATGTGCGTAGTACCATAGCCACTGCACAAGGGAGCTATTGAGACTACACAACGAAAGGCATTTCATTACATTCAGTGCTTAATTGTCTTGTTAACTCGCAATGCTATTCTCTGTTTTCCCTTATGGTTAAATTTCATTATAAAATGACTAAATTTAAAACTTAAAATATGTGCAATACCCTTCAACTAAAATTTCTTGAATTATTTAAAATAATTCAAAATATACAGTAATGCCATATTGTTAATTAAATTTTTTCTTTATGTAGGTAAGCAAGCAGAGGGAGGAGAACTTGCTGGCAGAATACCACCGTTTCTGGTTACAATTCAGTAAAGGCACACAGTATCTCAACAACCTCTACTCGTAAGTTGACACACAACTGGCATGCTGTTCTGTTTTCTGGATTTGTTTTCAGGAACAAACTGCCCTTGATTTATGCTGTTATATTCCTGGAAAACCCCTCTGTAAATTAGTTTTGAAGGTACTGCATATGGGAAAAATAAGGATGTGTTCCAGTCTTCTCCAAACGACCCCTTTTTCTACCAAAAAAGGCATGTTTTACTCTGTGTGTGTGTGTGTGTGTGTGTGTGTGTGTGTAGCAATAGCTACACAATATAGCAATAGGTTACTATCACATTGGTTACTACTGTATCATATAGCAATAGATTACTATCATGCAGGCAATACAGCTTCCACAAATTTAGGAATGCAGACACACCAGTAAAACTTGACACTGAATAACTTAAAAACATAATCTAAATTAAATTGTATGTAAAAGATGCTCTAAAATCGGCATCGTTATTTTCAGCTATTTAAATTCACAACACATTCAGAAGCAGAAGTTCAGCGATGCAGATCTTACTTATGGCACCATGCAGATGGACGTATCTGAACAACTTTTAGAAATAGGTAAGTTTTAATTTTAATATCTTAGTCAGTTTTCAACATTAATTTCTAGGATATTAAAGTTGGAAAACTTTATCTTGTAATTAATGAATGCATGGAGCTAAAAGACTAATACTGTACATTACACTCGTTACCGATTTCATGCCGATCGCAGGTTGTCTGCAACCTTCTGTTTCTTGTGGCGTGCTTGACCTATATTCAGTGTGTATTTAGCCCATGAAAAATGGAGAAAGTGTTATTCATGGATTACATTCAAGGGGCCTGACAGCTGAGTGGACAGCACTTCAGATTCGTAGCCCTGAGGTTCCGGGTTCAATCCCCTCGGTAGAGGCAAAAACAAAAAATGGGCAGTTTCTTTTGCCCTGATGGTCCTGTTCACCTAACAGTAAATTAGGTACCTGGTAGTTAGACAGCTGCTACGGGCTGCTTCCTATGGGTGTGTAACAAAAAGGAGGCCTGGTCGAGGACCGGGCCGCGGGGACGCTAAACCCCGAAATCATCTCAAGATAACCTCAAGGAGATAGTAGTGATGAAGAAAAAACTTGCTTAAAGGGAAAACTATGTTCTGTAATGGAGAAATATTTGACTGCTGCGCTTAATATGAATCATTTGCCTACAGAGAGTGGTGCATCAGCAGCAATGCAGTTTCATAAGTTGTTTGCTAAATACATGTTTTCCACACAAATGGCATTTTACAATACAATACGGTATAGGTTTACAGTAGCTTTTATTTTGTAACCAGATTTATTTGTCAAAGTTGCTACACCAAGATGTACTTTTCTGTGGAGAGCCTCTTCAGCTCCCTGGAGCTTTACTGGGCTGATGTGTTTATATTAGACCGTGGCAACAGTCAGTCGATGGAGTTCTAAGCCTACCGGGGACCACGAGCCAGAACCTGGGCCCCCTCAGAGAGGCATGAGGAGCAATGGCCTATAGACACCCACCATGTAGTTGGAAGCAGTCTGTATCTACCATCTACCAGGTCAGGCACCCAGAAAAGTAGGAATCCCAAAACAAACCAGCTGGTTAAAAATTTCAAACCCAAACCGAACGAGCAAGCAGAACTTCCCAATCAGAAAATGAGCAAACAAGAATGACGTCACCACAGCCGCCTCGCTGCGCCGCTGTCTGCACAGCTCCCCCCTCCCCGGGAGGGGGATCGGCGGTTTTTCACATTTTTTATATCCAGCCTTTGAACTGGGGTTGGGTAGCTGGCACAGGATTAGGAGGTCTGGGGTCCCCCCCTTTCCCCCTCCAGGGGGAGAGGGAAGCTGCGCAGACAGCAGCTGGGTGACGTCATGCTTGTTTGCTCGTTTTCTGATTGGGGAGTTCTGCTTGCTCGTTCGGCTTTCAGTTTGAAATTTTTAACCAGCTGTAGCTTGTTTTGGGATTCCTACTTTTCTGGGTGCCTGACCTGGCAGATATAAACAGCTTCCAACTATATGGGGGGTGTCTATAGGCCATTGCTGCTCATGCCTCTGAGGGGGCCAGGCTCTGGCTCGTGGTCCCTGGTAGGCTTAGAACCCCATCGATTGACTGTTGCCACAGTCTAATATGTACACATCAGCCCTGGTACAACTCCGGAAAGCCTCCGGATCTCACCCAGAAAATGGCGTTTCAATACATTCAATGCTGGGTTTTTTCATATATTTCCAATAGAGTTTATTATGTGTATCATTCATAATAATATGAATGCTCTTAGTGTTCATAATTATTTTACTATATTTTATGCACCTCTTAAATGTTGTTATTACATGCTGGCACTCAGCCAAAATCATCATCCTGACAAAACAATATGGGACAAGCTGGCCAAACTTAGGGAAAGTATCTAATAACTTTTTTCATCTTTTTGGATCATTATTTGTTGGATGATTTCCCAAACTTGTGATGCAGGTGAACTTGGGCTCGAGATATGGCAGAAGGAGATGATTACACCGCTACAGTCACGTCTGGTGGGGGTATTGCTCTCTGGTATTCAGCAGGATCGTATGGGAGCGACCACGGATGCTCCAACATCTACCATTCGTGGTGTTATTCACTCTTTTGTCGATGTTAATATGTATAAAAAGAAGTCTACTTTACAGGTATAGTATTTATTTATTAAATCAAATTCTTACCTTATTTTTTTTTTCTCCAGTGAATACTGTATGTACAGTATTTTGTCTTGCCAGTGTTATGTAACTTTGAGTTGTTGTGCTTGAGGGTGAATTTTGAAAACTGGTGAAAACTGGTGAATTTTATTATAATAGCTATTATTTTAGGTTAAAAATTTAGCTAGCTTAACTCTAGAGGCCATAAAAAGTAGAGGCCATAAACTTTTAAACTTGTTAAAATTTCAATAAGTTGACTCCCTAAATTTTGTGTGTTGTTGTGGAAAATAAGTACAGTACTGCAGTAGCATAATTAACAGTGAGTAGTAATATGACTTTGTATTAATGTTTTCTTTCATCCTTTCTTTTCGTTCAGCTGTACGAAACAGTGTTTGAAGCAGAACTATTAAGTGAAACTGGTTCATTTTATTGTAAGGAAGCATCTTCCCAACTTCAAGTGTGTAACGTGTCTCATTACATGGAGCGAGTCATAGCCAGACTGGCTGAAGAGGAACTGCGAGCAACTAAGTTCCTCCCTCCTAGGTGAGTCCTCTATTACACTAACTAAAATTATTTTGTGGTACCTAAAATTACCAGTAAAATATTAAAATCTATTTTCTGTACATGCTTTAAATGCGTCACATTGTGTTAGAAATAACTGCCGGGATGAATGGTAGATATCAAGAGCTCATGATAGAGAGAGGCCATTTCATTTCCACAGGCAAAGCATTATTCTCTATGATATGCTGCAAGATGATCTCTGCCAAATCTAAACACATGATTGAGGCAGTAAAGTTATTATGATGTTGAATATAAATGCTCAGGAGAGAAATGAATAGAGATGTTATTGGAAAGAGGGTTTTTGTCAGGTGTACATGGTAACGGGTATTTCTTGTTGGACACCCGTCTTGTTAAACTCTTCTCTTGTTTAGAGAGGAGTTTATTTCTGTTAAAAGTTTTGTTGAGCATAGGTTCATACACAGGTGTGCCTGGAGATGAATGGAAGGTGATGTAAACGAACAAGAGTTTGATTGTGTGTTGATAGAAGATGTAAGAGTAGTCTTGAGGATGCAAGGGTATATAAATACCATGATAAGTGTGTGAAGCCTAATAGGCTACTAGGCCCCTAAAGGGGCCTCGTAGCCTGGTGGAAAGCGAGCAGGAATCGTAATTCTGTGGCGTGGGTTCGATTCCCGCACGAGGCAGAAACAAATGGGCAAAGTTTCTTTCACCCTGAATGCCCCTGTTACCTAGCAGTAAATAGGTACCTGAGTGTTAGTCAGCTGTCACGGGCTGCTTCCTGGAGGTGGAGGCCTGGTCGAGGACTGGGCCGCGGGGACACTAAAGCCCCGAAATCATCTCAAGATAACCTCAAGATAACACTTAGATGGTATGTACATGCTTTGTAGGTTGCCCAAGATTAGGGTGTACAAGGTCAAAATGACCAATATTTTGTAAGTGGGAAAAGTGAAATAACATAAGAGACAATGTGTTGAACAAGAGGTTAAAGAGCTTGGAAGGTTTGTGTGGCGATAGATTCAGGAAGTGATTAAGATGGATAGAGGAATCTAATGTTGATAGATGCTCTATCAAAATGGAAGGTAGAATATTTATTATTGGTAGCTTAAAAAAAAATTCTGGTCATATCATAAGTACTTATTGCAATCATTGACAAAATAAATATAAATATATATATATATATATATATATAATATATATATATATATAATTTATTATTTATTTATTTATTTATTTTAAGGTGAACTTGGTAAAATATTACATAATAAATATTGTGAAATGAGTATTAATTTAATAGACCTGTTGTATTTTTTATAATAAAAACATTACATTTTATAGCTTGTATATTGAGAGGGAGAAATGGATGAACAAGCACATGCAAAGACACTTACCTTAAAAATTAATATTTTTTTGAAATTCAATATTTCTCTTAAATTCTTGATCTTTTAATATGCTGTACTATAATGTCTCAAAATATATATATATTATATATATATATATATCCTATATTTTTTGGTGAGATGTTTTAAAATGTTGCAGTTCACATCAGAAAGTGGTGAAAGAGGTTCAGGATCGGATGGTTGCTGACCACCTGTCTACTGTTCATGCCGAGACAGGAGCTATGGTTAACTCGGAGCGGACCCGAGATCTCTCCAATATGTATACGTTACTGCGGCCAGTACCCAGTGGACTAATGCAGCTCGTTCACCACCTCAAAGACCACATAAAGCAACAAGGACTTAAGGCAATAACCAATCTTAAAGGAGATAATGTGAGTAACAGTCAGTTTGAGGATCTGCTAATGCCTTTGAGATCATATGTAAATCCCACTTAATTCGTAATGCATTTTCAAATAATTGTCTTTTCAAGCAATGAGCAGCAGCTTCCATGAAGTAAAGAATGTGTGTTTTGAGTAGGTGATACATTTGTTACACCTGAGAAACTAAATATTTTGTTTATATTAAATAAGTTTATCAACTTACATTCGGGATTGAATAACCGAGTATGATACTGCAATATATATAATGCTATAATTTTTTCTTATGTTACTGAATGTCTTCTTTTAAAATTACAATTTAGAATTATTCTTTCTTACGGACATTATAACTTGGCAGACAGCTGTGAGACAAGTGTGAGAATAGTTTCAACCTTTACTCCTACACCTGCTCATGAGCTCATCCTAGTTTGCCTATTGCAGAGTTAATCATACAAACACAAACCAAGTGCCAAACACATTTAAGTGTTATAAATTGACCACATATCTACAGTACAGTACTTAGCTGAATATCAGCATTGCTGTGGCCAGATACACGACACATGAAATAATTCTAAGCACTGACATTTTACACAACACATCCTTAGGTTTTACATCTATAAAATAGACTCTGGTGTATCTGTATAAATTAACATACCTTTAGTTCATACCATAGGTTTCTTAGTAATGTTATAATTGTTTTTATTTACACTTGGAACGGTATTTTTTTTTTTTTTAATAGCCAGATACAGGGTGGCTTTACCCATATGCTTACTTTCTGTCCACTTACATTACAATATTGTACAGTATTTTCTTAGTGGGACAATTGTGTAATAATATGCACCAGGCAATAAACATGCTCTTCATTTTCCAATTTCCAGATTCCTGCTCAGTTTGTTGAAAGTCTTCTGGAAGTTCACAAGAAGTACCGTACCATGATTATTGATGTGTTCCATAATGATCAGCAGTTTGTGGGGGCTCTTGATAAAGCCTTCGAGAGTGTTGTCAATCATAGAGGAGCCACTAAAGTTATTTGCCGATCTCCAGAACTCCTTGCAAGGTGAGTAGTAGATGTGTAGAGAAATCTGAAGTGTTAGTTCTGACTCTGAGAAACGTGAACCAGACCTCGATCTTTTCACACATTCTTATGTACGAGTGTCAGCAGCTTCACTTGTAAGAGTGATGGCTCAAGTAGTGAGTGAATGCAGCTATTGGTTGAGCGTTTATCGTGATCCATATCATTATCGGCCATTATCATCTTTGATAATTACCTCCGTCCCAGAAAGCAGTGTAGGAAAAGTGGGTATAGATATTTAGAGTGGCACGTTACCTGATCTATTATTTTCCATGCTCAGTATTATCAGGAAGCTAGTCTAGCCACAGTCTGCAGTTTTAAATATTGAAGTGTATGGAGTGTTAGTGGTTACAATGTTTGGAGAATGTAGTATGTGTGCCTGGCAGTGTCTGTGATGAACTTTATTGGGAAGTTTAGGGGAAGACTAATGTGTGAATGTAGTGTTTAGGTGATAATTCAGAAGATTGTATGAGTATTGGATATTAAAAGACTTGTTGCTCTAAGGAGGTTTTCTTTTAACCATACGATGTAATATAAAGATTTCTCCAATATGTATTTAATGATGTTATTTTCTGTTACAGATACTGTGATACTCTTCTTAAGAAGTCTACTAAAGGCCTCAATGAGAGTGAAGTAGATGATAAGCTATGTCACAGCATAACTATATTCAAGTATATTGATGATAAGGATGTGTATCAAAAGTTCTATGCACGAATGCTAGCGAAGCGGCTCATACAGCAGCAGAGTCAGTCTATGTATTCAGAAGAGGCCATGATCAATAAGCTTAAGGTGAGTGAGAAAATATTGATGCCATACTATGGCATCAAACCAGCATCCCTGGACTCCCCAGGAACATGCACTTCCTACTGAACCATGATGAGCTAAAAGTATCCAGATGGGAAGCACAGAACTACCTGACTCGGAGTGTGAAAGGCACCACCTGGTACCATAATCCAAGTTTTTTCAAGCTTCCCACCCACACTCGAGTCGGTGACGATGTTCCCCATCTCTTGCCTCTGTCAATGCACAATGCAATCACTAGATTGTGATGTATCTGTGAAAAGCACTGGCCTGTACGATGAAATTGAACCCATATCGCTAGATTCCCTAAGCTGTGTGTGTGTGTGAGGGGGGGGGGGGAGTCTGGGCAGTGTGTATGTATGTATATGAGGAGTCCAGGCAGTGTTTGGGGGCGGGCAGAGGGATGTCCAGGCAGTGTGTGTGTCCACCTGGGGTGAGTCCAGGCAGTGTATGTGTCCACCTGGGGTGAGTCCAGGCAGTGTGTGTGTCCACCTGGGGAGAGTCCAGGCAGTGTGTCCACCTGGGGAGAGTCCAGGCAGTGTGTGTGTCCACCTGGGGAGAGTCTAGGCAGTGTGTGTGTCCACCTGGGGAGAGTCCAGGCAGTGTGTGTGTGTCCACCTGGGGAGAGTCCAGGCAGTGTGTGTGTCCACCTGGGGAGAGTCCAGGCAGTGTGTCCACCTGGGGAGAGTCCAGGCAGTGTGTGTGTCCACCTGGGGAGAGTCCAGGCAGTGTGTGTGTCCACCTGGGGAGAGTCCAGGCAGTGTGTGTGTCCACCTGGGGAGAGTCCAGGCAGTGTGTGTGTCCACCTGGGGAGAGTCCAGGCAGTGTGTGTCTCCACCTGGAGAGAGTCCAGGCAATGTGTGTGTCCACCTGGGGAGTCCATGCAATGTGTCCTAAAATCCTACTGTCTTCTATATTACTATATGTGAATTTCCATCATCACCCTAAATTTTAAGTTGTAAAGTCTCCATAATAATAGTGTTTGGAAGGGTTCTTTGCATTAAGTCATTATCTCATAATCCAGTTTCAGGTGTTTCAAAACTTTGTATTTTTATTGATTTTTATGTTTAAACATTTTCCATCCTTCCATTGAGATTGGGATACAGTTTTAATATACTATATATGGTACAGGTTCATAATTTGCATACCATTTCCACCCAGCCCAACCCTTATGTATAATGTAAACACAGTTGGTTCACAACTGAAAGGTCCCAGGCTGATTTCCCATGACAGGGCACTTTTCCCTGTAACCTGATGCCTTTGTTCACCTAGCAGTAAACAGGTACCTGGAAGTTAGGCTACTATTGTCTTGCATCCTGGGGGAAAGATCAGTAGTTGGGCTTTGGAGACACCGATAAGCTAGCAGGCTTCCTGTCCCTGACAATAGAAACCATCTGATAGGCCTTCCTACCCTCTCTCTCTCCGCCACTTATCAGTAACTCCGATACCACCACTACCATTAAGTTAAATTCTATATCTAGCATTAACATCAATACAATCACTGATAATAATACAATACCACTACACTATACATTTAATGACACTATATCTCCATATGACAACCACAATAAAATACCATTTTACCCACAACCCTACTGAACACCCACAACCTGCTCTCACCCTCCACCCTCCTTACAATGCTTGTGCTCATTATACTCCATGTACTCATTATGACACCATGTAATCTTTGTAACTCCCATACTATTATTTATTTTCTTGTTGTGAGATATGACATCCTGGGAATGCCTTTTTTGATTGGCTATGGTCAAAACATATCTGGTTATTTACCAGATTTATTTCTAAATAATTGTCCATTTTCTCCTTAAACAGCAAGCATGTGGGTATGAATACACGAGCAAACTTCATCGCATGTTCACGGATATGTCTGTAAGCTCAGACTTGAATCATAAATTCAATGACTTCCTCAAGGCGAAGAACATTGAATTGGGCATCAATTTCTCCATTAACGTTCTTCAGGTAAGAATTTATGTATATAAATACAGAATAGCTATTATTTTATGGAATTGTTTTTTTTTCATTAGACAGTTTTCAAGTTGGAAGAGGGTGAGGTAGCTCCCTATGTTGGACCATAGCTGACTGTCTCTCTACTTGTCTGTCTATCTGTCTGTGTGTATATGGCTTATGCCTGTGAAATGTTACTATATAGCAAGTAGTGAATGTTTAAGAATAGTATAAAACATCTTATTAGATTTTTAAATATTTATATCATGATAACTTTTGTCTATCTTTACTTTAGTTAGCATTGTACAGTTTTGTAATTAGAATTGAGTAAGATTTTGTGGTAAATATGGACAGTGTAGTAATAAATTGCTGTTGAGAAACTAAATAATATAATAGATATAACTCATAGATAACGTTTTCCATGTGTAATTAGGAAAAATCACAGAGTAAGAAATTAGTGCATCTTGTGAGTTCTAACTTATTGAGACTGCACTATATATCTTGGCGCTATTACTAGTGCATTACTGCTGTTAATATGTTACACATATTAACAGCAGTAGTAATTTTCGTTTGGCATTAAATAACACTTATATTTAACATTGTGAAGGTGTTGTAATTATTTAAAGAGGTTTTATGGATTTTCAGTTGCTAAAAAGTTAACCATTGTTTCTACAGGCAGGAGCTTGGCCATTGGGACAGACGACTGTCTCACCCTTCGCTGTGCCTCAGGAACTGGAAAAGTCTGTTCAAACAGTAAGCCATGCATGCTATGCTAAAGTATATACTGTATATAAGAAGTAGAATGTATATGGTTCCTACTACAGACTGCTAAAGGTTTTTTTACCCGTTAATTGTTTAACAGGATCCCGTCAAAGTATTTTTTAATCACAGAGCTTGTCTGGGTAGCTGTCTGTATACCATGCTTAATTGGCTGTATTTGAAATGTTAATGACCATTGTGTACATTTGTGTTAATAATAAAGTATAGCATCTTAAGGATGCAAAGGTCCTAAAAGTATGCAGTATGATGCCAAGTAAAGGAAGATGACTCAGTGGGCAAACAAATGCAATATGTGAAAAAATGTATTCTAAGGAATTTTAAGATTTTAAATTGTTTTTTCTGTTTTATGTGACTGATATTTTTAATCCTGTAGATACAATGAATCATTGCTTTTATAAAGAGATGCATTGTAAGACACCTTGCATAAACTAAATCTGAGTAGATTTATGTTGAGAGTCTTGTTGGAAAAATAAGGTACATTCTGTTATAAGTAGGGGCTGAGTTAGGGTAATAACAGGGTACTAGAGTACCACCCTATGGGGTTAGGATAGGCCCGATCCCCAGGGAAAAAGTTCCCACATAAATAATGAAGTATGCAAGGACTGCTGTCTAGAGCAGATCACATGACCCTGAAGCAGATGAGTGATGGAAAACTCCAGCTGAAGCTTTAATATAATATATTAACACTAAACCCCCGAAGTACAACAGAAATACTTTACCACCTTGATCTTACATTATATCTCTCTGACTCCATATAGGCAGGAGATGAGATTCACATACAGCAAACTAGAGGTAACGTCTACGAATCCTTAAGGGACAAATTTACTTAACCTAAGAGCATTTAATTATGTCAGACACTTGTTCAATGGTCAGTACCTGGATCTAATTATATGGAACTCAAGGATGTAACCAGGGACACAGACAAAATTACACTTGCTCTCTAATTATTTCTTATACAGTACTTGTGCCTTTTCCCTTTCTCCATCTTTATACATTTGTGACTGCCACATTTGCATGTGGTATTAAAATGTTTCAGATGTGAATTCTAATATGAAATGTATGAGACCAATGCTAGATAATGGCAGCTTTGTAGAAAGGAGAGTCCCGGAAGGAACAAGGTGTCTTACGATGTGAAGTGATAGTATTGTTGGTTGATATGAAATTGCAGATATTTTCTAAGTTATTTCATCTATTAATATGCATATCTTGGTTTTTTCAGTTCGAAAGTTTTTATCACAAGCATTTTAATGGTAGGAAGCTAACATGGCTACATCATCTATGCCAAGGTAAGATACTGTACACTGCATCATATGTTTGACTTCAGTATTGGTATTATAAAATAGTGTGTGTGTGTGTGTAATTACCTGAGTGTAGTTACAGGATGGGAGCTACATTTGTGGTGTCCTGTCTTCCCAGTACTTTGTCATATGATGCTCTGAAAGTACAGACGGTTTTGGCCTCCACCACTTTCTCACTTAACTTTTTCCAATCCTTTACCACTGTTTGCAAAAATGGAGTTTCCAATATTTTTAGGCAGCTTGTGTGTTTAATATTTGTATGTAGAGCATATGGGCACCCACTGACATTTTTGCAAGGAGAGGGGTTGTAAAACATGTAGATCAGCTTCACCTTAGCATTATTATAATCCTGTTACCAGATTGAATATGGTTATGTTACCTCCAGATGATTGGAAAACTGAAATACTGTACCACTTAATTGGAAAAGAGATACTAGGTAAAGATAGAGCCAAGAGCATTTCAAACATTGCTAAACATTATTGTATTTTTTTTAAGCATCTTGCAATAATGAACATCCTGTTTCTCCCATATTTCATGGCAATACAGTATGTGTAAATAATGACAGGACTGTAGATGAGAGCGAAGTTACGTTTCTCAATCCCACTGCTTACCTCCCACAATTCCTCACTGAAGAATTTACTAAGAAAACATATACAGCACCTAAATTTTGCAAATGTTATTTATGATTCTTGTGTTTGTGTGATTCTTGTGTCTTGATATAAGTATTATATTTATCCCATTTTTCACTTTAAAGGGGAGATAGCTAAGATTAGTTTACTTGGCCATTTGTCTATTGGTTGGCGGTTTGTAATCAGCTGGTGGTGACAGCCACCAAAACATTATTAATTAATAACGTGTCCCAACAGGTATTTCCCTGTCCTTTTCCTTATTCCTCTTCCCTGCTTCTTCAAGTGTGTGCGAAGTGTCAGTTCCCACCTCCTTTCTTTGTTATTTGTATATTGTTCCTTCCTTTCAGTCTACTAGGGTATAGTCACATTGATTGCACAAGCTACTTTATCTTACCACACAACACAAACTACTGGTGAGTGAGCTATAGCTCTTGAGACCTGCCTCCTAGTTGTTGGTACCTGGTACAATGTTCTAAACATCCTAGTGCAATGTTGTTCTTTTGAAAATGTGGGTAGAGGTTCATTTATACAGTATTCAAAATTGTATATAATTACTTATGTTCAATTTGCTTTCCTTAACTTTTTCTTTCTTTGCTTAATAATAACTTGGACATATCACTTTATTGCTTTGATAAGCAATCTTTCATACAGTCAAGATGTGTTTTGCAAAAATAAAAAGCATAGTTTCTAAAAGAAGTAAAGCCGTGTAAGCTCAAGATAGAAAAGGTCAAGCCAAGTTCAGTCTTTTTCCTGTCAGTGGGATTTAGTCTTAATTAATTTGAATGTAATTTAGCAGGAGCTGAGAATTTTGTATTTTTATGATGCCATTTAAACTAAATAATAATATTTGTTAACTTTGCCATTGATAAATTATCTTTGTTGGTACATGAACGGTATTATTACCTATTCAACTTTTATTGTTATTTGCAGGAGAATTGAGAGTGAGTCACAGCAAAAGAACGTATCTCATCACCATGTCCACCTTCCAGATGGCAATGTTGCTCATGTATGAGAAGGTAAGGTACACCTCCCACTCTTTGATCAGGTACTTTGTGCTCTCTTTTTTACCCTTAATAGAAGTGATGCCTGAATAAATGTGAATGCACGCAAGTCTTCTACAGACTCATAATAATGATGGTGCACCAAAAGTGTAGGTCTGAACAGAAGTAAAAACCTACGATTAGCAACCATGGATGAAGCAAAGAGTTGGAGTACAGTACAAGGATGAACTGTGGGGAGGAAAGTAGAAGTGAGTTAAATAGTTAAAAGTTGTAGAAGAAAAAGGGAAATTGGCTAAAGACTGCCAAATGCATCACAGAGAGAGAGAGAGAGAGAGAGAGAGAGAGTAAAGAAAGCAGATGTAACCAAAAAAATAATGGAGTGCAGGGCCAGCAAACATATTTACAGAGATGGGCAAAGGGTCAGAAGTTAGGTAGATACTGTATAATCAACATTATTAGATAAGCTGGTGGGATACAGCAGGTAATGAACTGCACTAAACAAAGAGTTGGAAAGGGAGAGATCTGGGATCATAAAGAATCTAACCGAGCCAGAGGGGGGGGGGGGACATACAGCATATAAAAAAAAAAAAGAGAGAAGCTATGAGAAACTGAAATAAATTTTTGACAAGGAATTGGCAAGTGAGGCAACCAGGGACAAAGAAGAATTTTGTAGGATAGGAAGGGATCATAATGAAGGAAAATTACCAGTGAAGGTGATAGTTCAAAAGTGCCAACAAGTCTAGTATATACTGAGAGAAAAAGGGAAACTTTGAAATGGAGGTATGATACAGTGCGGTGTTCACTGACCAGAACTTGTCTCAAGAAGAAAGAGGAAACAATATTAATCAGAGAGGAAAGGCACAAAGGAAGTGCAAGGGGACCTGGAAGTGAAGCAAGACAAGGTCAAGACAAACGATCAGACCAAGCAGTGGAGCCTGTCACAACACGATAGTGGGGTAAACCATTCTTTTCACAAAAGCACATTTTCCAATATATTTGTATTTTGGACCTGTGTTCTCTTGTTTCTCTTGTGAATTTCTCTCATCAGTTTTATCAATTCCGTTCTTGATTTTGTAAGTGATTCATATCACTCCATTCTTCTGTATTAAAGTGTATATGTTTAGTGTGTCCATCTTTTCTCTGTAGCTTTTTTTAGATCTGAGAGCTATATGGTAGCATGGCTTTGAACTTTTTATATTTTATATATTTTTTTTTTTACTTTCTCCATCCATGTACTTGAAGGTTATTCTGAAATTGGCAACTATGCTCTTGATACAATTCTCTAGTGACAGTTTGCTATCAAGGATCATCTCTGACTCTGCCCTTTACCTAATACTCGAGTATTTTCAAATAATTTATACACTAAATGTGGTCTTGCCTCACTTATTCTGAACTCCCATTACATGGCATTCATTCACAGTAAAATTTATTAACCATTTATTACTCCAAATGCCTATTTTGTCTTAAGTAGTCTTGAAGGGTGTTGTTTAAATAATTTATTCTTCTTAGTTCCTTTCTTTGTGAAAGCTTTGCTTATATAACACTATTCCTGCAGGCGAGTTATTTATTTATACAGTAGAGTACTCTACAGTGAACATTATGGGATCCCATCGGTGACCTTCCTTCAGTCTATTTTTGTCCTCTTAATTACTGCTCTCATCTTTCTACCTCTTGGAATTTATTTTGTTGATACTAATAGCCTTCCTGTTACTCTTGCAATGTGCTGAATTCACATAGCAAACTTGATGACTAGTGTGCAGAGGCTGCCTGAGGAGTGTGGCATTGGCACCAACACTGTTTATGGAATAGAAGAATTTTAACTAAAGATTTTAGAGTTCATTACCAGAGTTCTGGTGACAAAAAAATTGAGATACATGCTTTATCACAAATTTTTATATAAATTAGATGATAGTTATAAGGATTAATGTGGCTTCCCAAAGGTTATGCAAAAAAATTTTGTATTACAGTATGCATTTTTAATTACATAGATGCTTGTATAAATATTCTTTGAAATATGCAAAAATATTTGTTCTATATTTTTTATAAGAAAAGTCCAACTAAAATTTATGAACAAACAATAAATGAGATACTTCTCTAAATCTTGAAATTTAGAAAATCTTGAAGGAATCCAGAACAATAGTTCAGATGTTAAGGTTATACTGTTGCTGTACTATAGTGCTAAGACACTTACCTTAAATATGAGTTTCAGTTGATATTTCATACACAATATGCATACCAAAAAAGTATTACAAGTGTTTATACATCATACAGTAGTGTATTTCCATTTGTAATTTTCTAGTGATACTGTCTTCATTCCTCACATTTTCATTTACTATGGTATTATGCAAGTTATTCAATGCCGTTACTTTTTCTTGACTCCGAAATAATGTACAAGTTTGTAAAGTACTTTCACATACATACTGGAGGACTGTGCTTTATACTGGCATCTTTTTCCCATTTGCCTTCGTTTTCAATACATTAATTTTTGTTGCTCTGCTTTCCAAATGGTAACACATTAAACATAATCCCAAATATGTTAAGTCATCAACTAAATCCAGTTTATTTATGTTACCATTAACTTGATATTGCTAACACTTGTTTTGCACTGACAATAAGTGCAGTACCAGACAGACAGACTAGGTGTATATACTTCTTAGATCCTCTGAGAAGTCTTAAGCACAGCAACAAATAATGTGGCTACTGCATCCTCTTCCTTCCACAGTTCACCACAACAGTTAGAGAATCTCAGCCTTTTTTCTTGATAGATCAAAATCTAGCCACATGTCAGCTATGTTAACACAACAACAAGGGTTTGTACTGGCAAAATTCATCCATTTATCAAAACAGTATTTTTAATACTGAAGTATTAAAACTTTTGACTAGTCATCTGATGCAAGGTACGTTAAAATACAGTTTTTATCACCAGGTGGATAGCCTTACATGCAACGAACTCCAGACACACACGCATCTCAATGAAGAGCAGTTTACTAAGTTTCTACAGTCATTGCTGGACAGCAAGCTTCTCTTGACTGATGCTGAGGTAGGTATTGTGGTAAACAAAGCTTACCTTCATTAAAGTCAATAAGTCATTTTAATTAATTTACCTGAAGCCTTTGAAAATTTGTGAACATTTGACTTACATTTTGGTTTAAATTTTAGCAGTACTATGTATATAGTATAATATTTCTTTAGTACATAATAATTTTTTAATGTATATGTGTAAAAATCTCGACTCTAGAATCTCCAAGGTGATGCAGTTGTGCGTCTGAACACCGATTACAGCAACAAGCGGACTAAATTCAAGATCAGTGTTGCACCACAAAAAGAGCAGCAACATGAAACAGAGCAGACACATTCAGCTGTTGAAGAGGATCGTAAACTATACCTTCAAGCAGCTATAGTTAGGATAATGAAAGCGCGGAAACTGCTCAAACATACTATGCTTATTCAAGAGGTTAGTCCAGTGAAGATAGACATGCACTCTTAAATATAAGTTATAGTTGTGTGTCCTATGTTTGTCTTATCAGATTTTGCAAAATGATATTTTAATGTTCATAAAAGATATTAGGTTAGTCATGTAACTGATAAGGAACATAAGCAAACTTCTTCAATCATGATCATTCCATCACCTAAATAAATTAATAAAATATGAAGATGTTTGGATGACATTGTGATGACTTTTTGAAGAATGGATTTTGTATTTGTGAAAATATGTAAATGTATTTGCAAAGTGAGCATTAAATGTTTTATATTTTATTTGGCCACATCCATTGTTTAATTATTTGTTAATTATAAATATTCTCTACCAGCTGTATAGCTGAAGTTCAACTTTAAAGCTTGTTTTTTTTTCCCCCCCACAGGTCATCAGCCAGTCTCGAGCGAGGTTTGCACCACAAATCCCAATGATCAAGAAATGTATAGAACTACTAATTGACAAACAATACCTTGAACGTACCCCTAATTCTACGGACGAATATAGCTACGTTGCTTAATTCTTAGATTTGTTAGTTTTCATAATTTGTGGAAAGATCTGTGTTTGTTGGCCTTAGAGAAGAAACATAATTTTGCTATTGTTTTTTTATTTTACTCATAAATAATTTTTATTGAAGCATCCTTTAAAGGTTGACACTCACAGATGAAACTATCCTTCAAAATCTGGCTTCACTCCTTGGTGAAGCATGTACAGTGTGTTGCCTGTTTGACGGTGAATTTTGTACATTGATGTAGGTGTTGAACTTTCCTTGCCTCTACAAAAGGTTGATATTTTCAGCCTGATATGTAAATAACCCAGATAGGATGGTGTAGTTGATATGGGTTGTATGCTACTGCTTGTTCTAAAGGCTGGGCTCTGGACACGGGCCACATCCAGCATTGTCGATAGAGGGACTGCTTGGCACATACAGCAAAGGTACGATATGTTACCATTTTTCCATTATTAAGTAATGTGTGAAATATAGATGCAGCTAGTCCCTTGCTCAGACTTGGCTAGGCTAAAACATTGTACTGTATAAAGTTTTAAGTCTTTCATGTTATGCCCAGTGTTTGGAGCTTACGAAGAGGAATTGTACTTCAGATCAACTTACATGAAGGCAAACATTTTGTGCCTTTTTTTTATGCCCTGTGTTTGATGGTGTCCCACTATGTGGGATTGCCCAAGCAGAATCTCCTTAATGCTCTTTTTCTCGTGCTATAAATACTGCCTACATATACTCAATGATTCACACTATCAAAGTGTAAAGGGTTCTTGTATACCTTGAGCCTTTTCAGTCATGATGCATACCAGTTACAACTACATCGTCGATGGCAGTGACTTGTAACTCTCAAATTTGGCAGCCATAGTTGACATGTTTAGAGCAGCATATCTAATTTTAAGCCTAACATTCATAGCTTCGCTCTCTTGCCATTGTCATTAAACCACAAAACACCTTCGTGTTTCAAATTGCTGAAAGGGAAATTTGCATTTATTTTATTTTTTTTTTAAATTCATGACCAGAGCATTTGTAGTCAGTTTTCCCTGTGGCTCACCAAATAAATAAATTCTTGTAAGAGTTCTAGTTAGTTTTTCAATGAGCACAGCCTATTTTAATTTTTGGAATTACTGTATTTGACCCTTTCCAATCTCCAGAACAACTCTGCTGCAAAGGAAGGTTATTCCCTATAGTATAGATCATATACTTGAGCCCGTGGACATCAAGTTGTAGTTTTGTAATTAAATTTTATTTCCTTGGTATTTGTCAGTATTTAGTTCGATTGATTTCCAATGAGGCTTGTATGCTTCTTCTTGCCTACCTGGAACTTTCCTCATTATGCTGATACTTTTATCGTCTGCCAATGGTATACAGAAGGTAAAATTTAAATGAATTATTGAATAAAGGTAACTTAAAAATATTTGGGTATTCTTGAGGATGTAGGAGAATAGTCATGCGAGATGTTTTAGCGTGGTGCTAGTATCTACACGACATCCTAGTGTATAGTACAGGATAAGACTTTCAAAAGAGTTTGCCTATACAGTACAGTATATATATTTGTGGTTCTTGACATCATATTTTTGTAATTCTGAAATATCATTCAATGTTTTGGTCAGTTTCTCATGACTTTGAATTTGTTGTATTCAATTAATTTATAATTGGCAGATCAGGTTTAAAGGTTTCATTGTCAAGGCTGTCATTGTTAGAATGCTATACAGTAATGATTTTTTGTGGAAATTGTGTATGTTTTTGTACGTGATACTCATTGACATTCTTATGTTGTGGATTATAAATTAAAAAATGCCCGGGTTGGTTACTAATTAATCATCCATTTGACTGTTTAATCTGTAGTTATATTTTGAAAACAGTGGAACATAAAACTTTTTACTACAGTTGGTTTAAAAATGTTTTAATTATGAACTGAGGAAACTGGTCTAGCCTTGTTTCTATCTTTACTGAAGAACATCACACATTGTAGTTTTCTTTCCTCTAAATGATCTTTGGGACATCTTACGATTAGTAGTCTGCAGAGTGCTTTGTGACGAGGTGAATAGCCAGATTAACGTGTGGAACTTAAATCATTGAGCTAGTGTAAAGTGCATAATGTTTTATGGTTTTAGTTGTGTGGGCCAAAGAATTTGTGCATCATGAACATTTAAAGTAAGTGATGAGGTGGAAGGGTGTGTCAGTTAGATAACCCCAAATAATGACTTGCCTCTTTGTGTTTTAAGTAGGATTTGGAACGTAGATCTTATCTAATTTTTGTATTTAAGATATAACTGTAAATATAACTTATATATGAAATTGTTTATAAATTATAAATAACAAAACACTTGAACTTTATAAAAAGTTATTAAGTCTTTCATTCTATGTAACATTACTTGGTGATGGTAATGTCGTACAAGAACTTTGCTAAATATAACTACCTCTTCTCATACTTGGTCAGTTTTGGACATGTTGATTCACATCATGGATTCTATAAAGACAATGAAAATGATTTCAGTATTAATATTTTTTATTTTCATTATACTAAACTTAAACCTCTTGTTGTTCATTTTATAATGTGTTGCAATGAATTGGCTTGTGTAATGTGAAAGAAGAATCAGATTACAATGTACAGTATTTGAGCACAATAGTTAATTTTTCAGTTTTGCAAAAAAAAAAAAGTTTAGCACAAATATAGAATAACAAGCCATTTCTCCTTAGAGTGGAAGGCCTAGTGGATAGTGACTGGAATGGAAGGCCTAGTGGATAGTGACTGTGAGCCAGTTATAAGAGCATGGTAATGTGGTGGTATTGTTGTAAGAAAGTCTTAAGGTGCCTAATATTTGCTGTCCTGTGATGAATGGAGAGCATAGAACTAAAAGTGGGTTTTAATTTGATTAACAAATTAAGGTAAAGTAAATCTATATATGATACAAAAGCAGGATAATGTTGAATGATATTTTGAATATGGAAATTGTTGAAGATCAATACAAGACAGTAAAGCATTTGCTAGATGTAAAAATGAAGGCAAATTGAAAAGTACAAAACTATTTGTACCAATAATTCAGTCTTTTTATTTAGTATTTTATCTAAATGACCTGAAACTAAGCAAATGTGCAAGAGCAACATTTTGAGTTTTGGGCAGGTGTTGCATAGGGGAACAGTACAAGCTGTTAATAGTCGATTACTTTTTGACTAAAGACCTTAGGTTAAGCTTGTTCTGGTGCTTACAGTGACAATGAATGTGATGGTTTTAAGACAGAAAATAACTAATTCATGTGATAAAGCACTTTATTATATTTTAAAAATGAAAGATGACAAGACCTACTCTTGAATGTCGGCTTGGTGCCTTTGATACTTACTCTTGAATGTAGGATGATAAAAATGAGGTGATTTAGCAGCAGAGTTCAAGAAATTTAAGTGTAACTGATAAAGCACCAGCCATTTTTTAATAAACAATTAAGAGTGTGGTCATAATAATAATGTATGTTTATTTTTTGCCTTGCAGGGGGTGTTTGCTCCAACATCTTTTCCACACGTACGTGTGAATATGTTGCCAAGCACAAGTCACAGAGAACATGAAACAAACTAATATAAAAAAAAAAGGAGACATTTAAATAACCAATTTTTTCTTGATGGGATACACAGGCGGCCTAATGATGTGCACAAAGGTTACGACCCTGTAAACAAATCAAACTTTAAAGCACAGCATATGGAAAAAAAAACAGGATTAGGCTCCAGAGACCTATGGTGCAGTGATGTATAAATGTGTGCAATCCAATAGGTTTGTTAAAACACGAGATAGTAGTGTTTGAGACTTTACACCCTGCAGGAACGTGAGACCAGTGGATTAGTGCATATTCTTTGGACTAATCCTGCATAACAATAAAATTCACAGGGGCACTTTCAAACTTGGTATAGAAGTGCTTATTCACAAAACTTCAAATCTGCATAATCTGATATCGTGTAAAACCGAGGCTGGCTGTACAATCATATCCTATTGTTTTACTACTTGTATCTCTTAGTGATTCAATACAAAATTTAAAAAAACATAAGTTCTTTTAATACAGTACGTAGTAAGTAGAAATGGAAAAGCTGAGAAGCATATGTGGGTGTTTGTAAAACAGTAGATAATGAACATGTAAAGAGATGTGAGTGCAATAATCAATAACTAAAATATTGAGGAGAGCAGAGATGTTTTGGGCATGTTGAACAAATCAATGATTAATGCGAGGCACTCATTTTTAGTGGTCAGGTGCTTCAGTGAATGACTGCTGGAGTGTGGTGGTACTTTTCTATCCAGGATGTCTTACTTTATACTGAATGATATACATACAGTATATAAATCATCCATTCATTATATTTTTTTATATATCATTTTTTTTCTCTTGGCTGATGAACCCTTACAAACTCATTAGTGAAAATTTATTGAACATCAACTAAACCAACATGGGGGTGCAAGAGCCTGTAGTAACCGTCCATGATTATTTGTATTTTTCCACATTCAAAATATTTATAATTTCTTCAATTTGTTACAACAACAATCTAAACAGGTTATTACCTTTGAATTCCTCTACAGTTCTAAAGGGTAACAATGGGGGGAAAAAAGCATCAATGGAAATACCGCTTTTATTAAACAAAAAGGGAAATACAGCTTTTATTAAAAAAGAACTTGCATTATATTTACTGTAATTGTAAAGTTTACTTCTCCTTATAAATAGAAGAATAAAATTCCTCTTCTAGTTCATAAAGATCTGATGCCATGTCATCCCGTAATGCCATCAGCTTCTGGTCTGCTTCTTGACTCTTTGTTTTGAAAATTTGTGAATTTTGTGTAATAGCTTCATTGACGGAAGGAAAGTCATTAAGTATAAGGTATTGTTTAACATCAGCAACTAACTTCATTAGTGACTCTGCAGCTCTCACCTGAAAAAAACAAAAACATTACTGTATATAATTTATACTATATACTTTGTATATCAAGCATTGAGTGTAAAGAAACACCCTTTCCTGGGCAGCCTCAGCAGCCTCCCAGAGCATTGGTTCCAACAACAGACACATCCATACAACTTCCAGACTTCTGGACTACTACTGAATGCTAGGACCAACATCTGGTGTGCCCAAACAAATAAAGCAATCATTGCAATCCAAGATCAACCTCAAAACAAACTAAAAACCACATAAAAAGTATATGTGAAGCAACATACTGTACCACACATCTTGATTATAGAGCTTTCCCATTTCCTGCTTTGTTCTCAGTGGCGAGATAGCTCATGGAGATACCAAGCAGAGGCCCTTCCAGAAAAATCTGCATTTAAAATACTGAAATGCTTCTTAATGGTGAGTCTCTCCCTTCCCTTGGCCCCTCTTCCCATAAGCATATATGGAAGACATGCTTGGCTGTCATCTAGTGGCAAGCATGTGCTATAAACCAGTACTTTGGCCCAACTTAATCATTTTTACAGTTAGTACCAGTGTTGCAAACATGATCCATGTAGTTGTCTGCTGTGCACTACCTTTCTGGTGGTCTTTTCTCTTGCTGTGATAGTCCTAGATCCCGAGGCTATGTTATGGTCCCCTGTAGGTGCTCATGAATCATTAGAGCCTGGTGTGGTGCTGAAGGTTTGGTAGATACTGTATACCAGTATGGAGTTTGGGATATACTGAGGGAACAATCTAGAGTGTGTTCTTAATACATTCACCATTAATCAGTCAAGCACCCGTAATGGTAAGTGAAATTTGAGGAAAAATATATTTACAAAAGAACTATCACTGATTTTTTAAACTAACTTAATATACTTAACCCCAGACTGCACCTGAGATTTTTCTGCCTACCTTTAGATGCAGAAAAACACCACACACGGTGAGGAGCTTGTGGCTTATGGGCAGGCGATGAGTGATTGGGAGGAAGCCAGACAGTATTTGTAAATATTCATTTATTTATTTTTTCCAAATGATGCATATAGATGTATCGAGTGTCCATGAGAACCATTTGTAGCTAATACATAGTCAAACTAACAAAGTTTCCTATTTATAATACAGTATAGTTGAAATTAGGATAAATCATCCTTATAACTCAACTTATTTCAAATGCTATACAATATACTGTATCCTTATATGCCCCAGGTGATTTAGCTTCAGCAATCGTTGCCTTGCCAGACATCTTGTAATAAAAAATTGTGCCTCATAAATTTGGCAAACAACCTACTGTAGTATTAATTAACAAAATACTGGTTTACTTGCTGCACTGTCAATGGCATAGCTCTTGAAATAATTAACAGACTAAACACTTTTGTTTAATTTAGAATTAATTGCCTCACACTGTACTGTAAGGCATGTGACACCAATTCTAGTAGTACTCAATCTGTATACCCAGTGACGCTAACATTTTCCGTTAATGCAATGAATATCCTTGTTTTGTTGAAGTCACAAATTTTAGATTTATATTAATCACATCTTATATCTGTCTTCAGTTCAATTATAATGTGCCTTCTTTTCACCTTTCACATGCCAGTGCCGTTGCTGTTGCTGGCTCCCTCTGAAACTGATTATTAATGTTGTGTAGTAATAAACAGTGAAGGAAATGCTACAACACTTTCTCACCAAGGGAGCATACAAAACATAACATGCAGGCGGACCAAAGCAACAGACAGCACCTGGTAAGCAAGCAGATGCAAGCCATTGTGCACTTGACACTGACATAATGAATTTTTGTAAAACATCCAATGGATTACCAGTTTTATAATGCTGATAAGAAATATCTTAACCACTCCAGAGTTCAAGAATGCTATTAAGTCTGAAGAACACTGAAACTGGTTTTAAATTGCAGTATGAGAGGAAAGATGCCACCAGTTGTAGATATAATACTGTACTGAACACTGTACAATATTGTGTATATCACTGATACTGTACATTTATGATAAAAATATGTTCACCTACCATATTAGCAGATCGTACTTGTATCTGAAAATTGATCTCATCCACCTGAGTCATCCTGCCCACCTGACTCTCCTCTTCCACTACACCCAACTTTACAATTTCTGTGGAAAATAAACTTTATATTAATTAATTAAAGAAAATTAAATGGGACATTTAAGTATGAAAATAGCTTTTGTACAGTACTATAATTCTGGCATTGTGTTGCATAGTAACAAGAGCAGAGTAGAACAGAATTCTTACATAACAATTGGGTATGCAGTGGCAGATACCAACTCTATAAATGCCATAATGCTTACAGTATAAGGAATAATGATAAAATAGCAATCTAATATGTTCAATTCTCATTTTCTAAGCTCCATTACATTCAGTTCCCATTTTCCAGGCATACTGAACATTACAGAAATTTTGCATCAATTTTTTAGTGTCTACTTAGCAATCTGTTACATCCCACTAAAACTGTCTAGAATACTGAAAAAATTGATCCAGTAGATGTGTTGCTAGATCAGTCAGGTTGAGCACTGCTGAGTCTGGTCACTACCTAGATGAGTGACATGCATAACCTCATTCTTGGCTAGCGAACCACGATAAGTTTAACAGGCTTCCTGTCCTTGATAACAGTCTATACATACTGGACTGAGATCACACAGGTACTGTATGTCTGTTTACATGCTGCCCTGGGCATCAGCAGACACATCTGTACTGTAGTATACTGAGTTCATGGGATCTGTTCTGAATGAAGAGCAACATTGATTTTGGTGAACAAATCCATAAGGGTCTTGAGGGGTTTTCAACCCTCATCAAGGCCCTTGTGGATTTGTTCATTTGATATATCATGCTATTGTGATTTGTGTGTGTATTGGTTATGGTATTTTTAATGCAGCACAGCTTACCAGATGGTGTTCAAAAATCAATAAATGTTATGGGAAAACTATAACAAATATTTGAACCATCAATAGTACAGTACTGTACTAGTCATTCAGAACAGACATTGTGAGCTGACCTAAATTTACCAGAGGGTTACCATCTCTCTAGTGGCCTCAACAAGAACAGAAAACTGGCAGCTTGTCAAAAGTTCCTCCATTTTTCCTAATGATTTTGTTCAGCTGAATTTTGAACTGAAGCAATGTTTTGGCATTTACAGCATCAAGGGGTTTGTGGTTCCATGGGTTTATAACCCTAAGAGTTAAAAAGCACCTTCTGTTTTTGGTCCAACATTGTGGTTTGTTGAGCTTGAAGCCATTGTGTCTTGTATGTACTGTATTACATGTGACATTTTGAAGTGGTTTGGATCAATAGCCTCCAAACTGTTCAGTATTTTGAAGGTTTCAATGAAATCAGCCCTGATGTGTCTAGTTTGCATTGATAGTTCTGTGGCCCTCAACCATTCCTGGTACAAATCAATTTAGTTCTAGGATAATTTTTGTCCCCCCAGTGATGAACTTTCTCCAAAGCAATTATGTCCTCCTGACGTTGTCGTCTCCATGCTTGGATATTATAGTCCAAGTGGGGGTGCACCAGAGATTTATTTGACTACTCCTATGGTTTAATTGGCTTTTTTGTTTTACTACAGCTCCCACTTGTGACCTTCAATGAATGGTGGATTCTGACTCGAAGGTCCTTTTCTTCATCCATGTGCTGCAAGGTAATGTTGTTGAGTTGATAATTGTGTATACCCCACACGCAAAGTTTTGCATTTTTTAATTATAAAAAGTATTTGTCAGTCTTCCAACCATTTGTGGAGTTCATGTGGATCTTTTCGTAAAGCCCCAATACTGCATAATTTTTTACTTCTTACTTTACCATTATATTTTAGTGTCATCTGCAAATTTGATATGGTGGCAGCCTCTGCCAACACCTAGGGGTCCGTCTAATTACCACAAGCTACCACAAGCTACACAAGCTTCAGAAAGCTTCCTGGCAATACGTTAGTAATGAATAAATATGATATGTTAAGTTAGGCTGACCTGACCTGACCTAACCTGACCTAACCTAACCTAACCTAACCTAGCCTAACCTAACCTAACCTAACCTAACCTATCCTAACCTATCCTAACCTATCCTAACCTAACCTAACTTAACTAAACCAAACCTAACCTAACCTAACCTAACCGAAGCTTGGATCGTCGACTTAATTTGGCGTCACCAGCTTTTTATTTTCGTCTAATTTCTTTATAAAAAGATACTTTTTCAGATTAAAATTATGTTTTTTCGTGTTGTACATTCAGCACCAACATTATAAGGAGTAAATATATCATATTTATTCATTACTAACGTATTGCCAGGAAGCTTTCTGAAGCTTGTGTAGCTTGTGGTAATTAGACGGACCGACACCTAGTACCAAATGTAAACATAAAACACATGACAGTGTTATGTCCAGTGCAAGGGGCCTATATTGCATCAGCCAATAATTAACATCTTGATATCTTCATCTAATGTGTAAACAATTACCATTTTTTCTAGGACATTTCACCTTTGAACTTCACAAAATGTATATGAAAGAGGAGAGCAGCTCTAAAAGTTATGTATGATATAACATAATTTTGCATTATTTGAACTTACCCATAAAATTATCAAGGATTGACTTGACATCATCCTTGAGCCTTTTATTGTACGACTTGAGCAGTGCTTCCCGGCCTTGTGGTTGCTTGCCTTGTTGGGCCATTATAAACTTGATCTCTCACTGCAACATTAAACAAAAATTAAACAAAATTGCAGCTACTGTATATATATTATATATATTTGCTCTTAATAGATGTTTCCCATTCTCTATATTACATCCAGTAGTGTACTGATCTCCAATTAATAAATTTATTTTTATTTTCTTTCAATAACTTCACACAAAAAATTTAATAGAGTAAAAGCTAAGCAGATGCCACTAAATTTTTCCTTTAATTTACAAATGGTTTTCCCATAGTTTCCCAGTCGGGGACAGGAAATCTGTTGGGCTCAATGAAGCCCACCAAGGATTCAATCCACAACAGTTACCTAAGTCCCATATACCTAATTACTTGATAAACAGGGCATCAGGTGAAGGGAAATGTTGCTCAAATGCTTCTGTGATAGGGTAAAGTCCAAGGTTCTGTTCCTGAAATTGTTGGGGGTTGAGACTACACTACATGTAATTTTATCTAACACTGTAGGCACTAGAATATTGTTTGCTGCAGGTGGCTGACAACTGGATACGTTACCCAAGGTAAATCACCGTCTATCATAGTGATAGACAGTGACCCTCAGGTAAATAAAGTAATTACTTGTGCTGTTATTGTAAAGTTTTCAAATTACTTGTTTATTTATTATCATTATATACTGTACTGTATTTAGAATTATTATTTGATACATAAAGTGTATCTAAACTTTCCTCCTATCTTTATTTACTGAAGATCACACAACCACTTTAAAAATGGTTTATAATAAATGGAAATTAAGTACAAGTGAGAGGAAATTTGGAGCATTGCAAGATATTATGTAAATACTGTAGTGTTGTTGGCCAATAATTAGTTGATTACAATAACATTTCAAAGACATCTCGCCTAAAATTGTCTACCTTACATTAGCTATAAATATTAGGTTGATTATGCTGCATTTTCCATGCCACAAGAAATAAATCGGCCATTGCTTTCATATCCTGCACATGAAAATACAGTACTGTACTATATTACCTACAACTTCTCCGAACATTATTAGCATATTTAGATATACATACTGTATATACAATGAGATTCAGGAATGATGGCACTCCTAGGATTGGATGCACCCAGAGAACAGTACGAGACTCAGTTAGGTTAATTAGGTAAGGCAGTGATACCTCGTGTCACAAAACTAATGGCCACTGATACTGTGCAACGAACCTAACATTGATCTTTAAATTTTCCAATTTTGACATGATACATTTCTGGGCAAAATGTCTAATCTCTACATGGAAAATGTAAAGTAATAGCTTAACATCCCAAAATTCCAAAGTTGTTTTTTGGTGGAGGGGGGGGAGGAGGTTGGAGATTTAGGTGTTAGGCTTGGTTATAGAACCAATTAGGTTTTCCAGCACGATTTGCCAATTGTTGTACAGGTATATTTAAATCTATTACAGCCAGGTGCACTGAAGTAGTACAAGAATAGTACCCAATAAGTAAGCCCTTTTTTGTATACTTATATACAAGAGTTCTTACATTTTTGTACAGTCACTAGCACACATAGTATTTCGAGCAGGTCCTTAATACTAATTTTTCTCCATGAATATGACCAGCCAAATCGTTTAACAACCATTTACTGCTGGGTGAACAGAGGTTACAGTTAAGGATTGGTGCCCAGCCAATCATCCCCAACAAGGTTACGAACCCAGGCCAAAGCTCCCGCAAAGCGCCGAGCGAGTGTTTTATCACTACGCATGGGAACTGCTTAACTAACTGCAAATTATTTTATTTATTTTATTTATTTATGCATATACAAAAAGGTACATTGGGAATGTGAGGATACATAAAATGGTAATTACAGGCTTGTAAAGCCACTAGTACGCGCAGCGTTTCGGGCAGAAACGTTTAATTACTTAAGGGTTTAATTACTTAAACCCTTAACTAAGTTTAAGTTCAGCTAGGTTCTCACTTACAACAAATCATGAAAAGAATGCAAGCACAAAATCAGAGTTTCATGTACACATGACAGTGTTTCCAAAATCAAATAAAAATGTTAATAATGTGCATATGTAAATATATAATGCAAAGCACCACAATGTCTCGAGACGTATGATTGTTAGTAACCAACAGTAACACAGTGACGACAGTTGAGAGGCGGGCCCAAAGAACCAGAGCTAAACCCCCGCAAGCACAACCAGGCGAGTACAATCGCACACACACCAACACACTCCACATCATATGGACACACTCCCACAGTGCCGGAATTGCTAGGTTCACCAGTAACAGCAGCAGCCAGGAATAACAATTCCAATCAGGAGCCGCACCAGCGGACGTTGTTGACGTTGTATATAACTGTTGTTATAGTGTATAGCACTCTAGCTATAGCCCGAAATGCTACTCGTTCTAGTGACTGTACAAGAATGTAACAACTCTTGTATATATAAATATAAATAAAAAGTATGAACCTCTCCCACCCTCCACTGGACTTTCTCACCTGGATTCTCTTCACCTGTTTACAAGCTTCTTGTTGACATGGTGTCCAGTCCCTGAGGGTGTAGTCCCTGAGGCTGTAGTCCCCGAGGCTGTAGAGTCCCTGAGACTGTAGAGTCCCTGAGTGTGTAGTCCCTGAGGGTGTAGAGACCCTGAAGGTGTAGAGTCCCTGAGGCTGTAGTCCCTGAGGATGTAGTCCCTGAGGGTGTAGAGTTCCTGAGGGTGTAGAGACCCTGAGGGTGAAGAGTTCCTGGGGGTGTAGAGTCCCTGAGGGTGTAGAGTGGAGGCGAGGGCAGGGAGTGCAGGAGTGGTCAGCACCACCCCAGGGAGGTCACACGGGGGCAACACCCGAGGTGTCTCAGTGCGGGAGACTCGTGTCTAATCTCACACAGTATTCTTCAAGACAGGTGCCGGTGAGAGCAGTAACACTCGTACCGTACACACCGTGTCCTGGGGTGGCTGCCCGCGGTCTCCGGTTAAATCAAATCTTTCCTGTGACTGAACTGATGGAGCCTGTTACCGGGACTTGCCTTGGGTCGTGCATAGAGTAGATATATATTCATCTATTGATAAATTGATACCCGTGAGATGTGCAAGTGTTGTGGGGTTGCAGCCTGGGCAAGGTCAGTATGTTTGACAAGCACAGGCTTCGTGTCCTCGACGAAACGAATTAATCCAGAAATGACGTACAAGGATAGCTCATCAAAATTGTAACTTGCTTAGCTAAATGAATTGTGGGGTTCAGTCTCTAAGCCCATTATGTGCCTCTGTAACCGTTTCTATTACCGCCCACTAGATGGGTATGGGGTGCATAATAAATGAACCAAACTAAAGGCTAATTTCATCGATTTCTAGAATACAGAACAAATTGGCAGATATTAATCCAGAGAACTTCTTTAAAAGGTCAAATGTAACACATACAAGGGACAACTTCAACAAGCCACAGTGTGCAGTAATAAGAGATGCTTATTCACTCATAGGTTTATAAACCTCATGCATGGATCAGCTCACCTGTCACCAAAGCCGCAGAGGCAGACACTGCCGTTCAAAATCTAACTGGAAGAAAATCCTCAGGGAAAAATGTGTCGGGGAGGAGAGGCGTGGACCATTGACAAGTCGCTGACTTCCTGTCCCCATCAAGTCCATTTTTTTTAATAGATGGTGACCCTCAGGTAAATAAAGTAATTCTTTGTTCTGTTATTGTGAAGTATTAAACTTACTCGTTTATTTATTATTATTCTAATATATTTAGAATTATTACTTGATATATAAAGTGTATCTAAACTTTCCTTCTATCTTTATTTACTGAAGATCACACAACCACTTTAAAAAATCGTTTATAATAAATGGAAATTAGGTACAAGTGAGAGGAAATTTGGAGCATTGCAAGATATTATATATGGTTTATAGAGGCGTGGGTGATGGGGGGGACGGGACAGGACGCGGCGTGTCAACAACAACACGCTGCTGCTGGTGCTGGGGCCTGTGGAGGCCTCCTGCTGCCCTCCACCTCGCCTGCAGGTGATTCATTACTTCTTATACTCACCCCCCAATAGTTACAGTGAGGAGGGAGTTGAGTGCATCTTCATCTGACATGTTTTGCGAGTCTTTAATGGGAAAGAAATGACAGGCGTGGCGTGGCTTTCTTGACTGGGGTGGGGATAATGTCAGAGCGTCAGGTGGAATCCTTTATCTTGCAGGAAGGGGACGGGCGTGTGGCACCCACAAGCTCCACACTGCCATACTTTACTCCATACGGAAGATGTGGGGGGGTAGAAATAGCCTAAGCTACTCTATCCCTTTGAGATGTATTTCTTGTCTCAGTAAACATACTTGAACTCCATACGGCTGGAGCAGCATATATTTTCATTTGGAATAAAGTGTGAACAAAGCCTCTTCAAGGTAAGCAGAAGTGTCATTATTATGGCTTAGCATAGACCAATAAACCTTCTGTAGTGTTTTTTTTTCCTTATGCTCTGTCCACATGAGCACATGGGTTTGTCCTGGGCTGGGTAGGGTAATTGGACACCATTCATGTACACTATACGCATGTACCGGAGCAGGATGGCCAGACGTCTTGCTTTTGAGCACTCTGTCCTCCATAGGGAAGCACGTGACAACAATTAGAGACCTAGTTACATGATGGTTGGCAGATCATGCCATGAAGAAAACTTTGACATCCATTTATGGGACTGTATTTTCATTTTTTTTTTTTTAGTAACATTTGCTAGCATATATCAAGGATATCTTCCACAGTTGTCATTATGCTGTCAAACATTATCTCATTTCCAGTAAGATATTTTTCATTACAGTACTGGTGTAAATTACAAATTATAATTATTTGATAGTGGGACAGTTTTTAAATTTTTAGTCGACTGATATTGAGTAGCAAATGAAAAAACACCAGTAGATAGGATAAATTAATAACGTAATGAAGTTGGTTAAAATATATTTAAAATTTGGTAGAGTAACTGACATTTGGATAAGAATTTGCAATAAATTGTCAAAGAAATTGAATAAATGTTTCAGATTGAAATAGTTATTTTTTTTATAATACTGAACCTTAATATAAACTATGGCTTAATAAATCTAGTTTAAAATTTAAGATAATTTGTGTAAGTTCTATCAGGTTGAAACTTTGTATTAAAGTGAATTAGATAAAAAAAAAAGTAAACTGTAAATCCCATTGATAAATTTAGCACTAAGGATCTGTTCTTAGGAAGATATACCAGTGAACAATGATAAAAAGTCATAGATTTTGTAAACTACTGTATATATATATTAGTGATGGATTGATGATCAGTCTACACAATTGGTTTGCATCTGGTGCTGTTAAACAAGTTAACCTGAAAATTTATTATGTAATGAAATTTGACTAATTTGCATAACTAACAAATTTAATGCCATAAGGTTATCCCTCAGTCATCTTTATTATATTTCATTATTTAAAACATGTAGAATTTTGTTATATTTGTGAGGTTTGAATGATAATTAGTAAGGATATATTTTAACCACCCTTTGAAGATACCGATTCATTGCTCAATTAATTTTTCCACAGACCTATCAAATTTTGAAACGGTGCACAATTACTTTGCCACGAGTTAAGAAGAGAATTCAAGGCTTATCTCACTCAGCGCTTAGATATGCAGTATGCTGATATGCAAAAGTTGAAATCTGGAAAGTGGCAGGTGGTCTTTCACATGAGATTCCTGAAATCGAAAGAAAACTATACAATTTTTTAAAACACCATAAAAATGGATGTGCCAGTAGAAGAGAAAGAGAAAAACAAAATTAAAACTTTTGTTTTTCTAGATATTGAAGCTACTGGTTTACCTGGAGATGATCCCAGAATTTTAGAACTTTCTATGATGGCTGTATCTAGAGAGGACCTCCTTTGTATGAATACTAGCAAGAGTAGTCCCACATCTTCCAATTCTACTGATAGACAGCAAAGAAATGTTGTTCCACAATTGCCTCGTGTCCTGCACAAGTACACAAGACTGTTTTACCCACGAAAATTGATTACACCTAAGGTGGAAGAAATAACTGGACTTAGCAATGCTCTTCTTTATCGTTTGCCGGGCTTTAGCCAGATGAGTGCAGAGGCAATTAGTCTGTTTTTGGAATTGCCTAAACCTCTGGCAATTGTAGCACATAATGGTGACAGGTTTGACTTTCCTATACTTAAAGCAGAACTGAACAATGTGGGTTCTATGGAAAAGTTTGCTGATCTACAATGTGTAGACACTTTGAATGCAATAAAAGACATTGATGCTCTTCAACAAAAAGATATTGAAATATTGGAAATATTGGAAATAACTGAAACTGCCAAATCATTTAACTTTAAAGATATGGATGAGGAAGTGAGTAAAGAACTTCCAGTTAAAAAAAGAGCCCGTCCAGTAGAATTAGAGGAGAAAGTAAACAATGCATCTTCTGCTTCATTTATAAATGAGCCATCTTCCCAGGCTCAGGAAGGTAACCCACGCACATTAGAAGTCTCGCCGGAACTCTACATGACGCCAGTGAAAGATCACATTCCAGCATTTGTGAACAATACACCTTCAACTCCAGCCAAGCTTACACAACCTCCCTCACCCTCAGTTACCCCCATATCTTCCAAGGCATATACTCCAGGGACACCAGGCTTTAGTCCTCAAACCCTCAGAGAAACTAGTAGAGTTCGTCGAAATTTAACATACGAAGGAAGTGGCAAGAGAAGGTGGGATGGAACAACACCATATGCACAAAGCAACATCTACAAAAGACTCTTTAATGCTCAATATTTAGCACACAAAGCAGAATCAGATTGTCAGGCCTTGCTAGAAATTTGTGGACATTATGGAGATAAATTTGTAAATTGGGCAGACATGCATGCAGAAAATTTTGATGATGTTAAGCCAATGTGGTCAAAAAGAAAGGCTTTCAAACTTAGCTGATTCTTTATATGTAAAGCTGTAATTTTATTATAATTTAACTTGTTAATGTATTGTTAGCATATCACTATTGTTTGCCATAAATAATTGTCTATTGGTAATTATTTTAAGATTTTATCAGTAAAATTTTGATGAAAATACATAATTGGCTATACCTGTACATACATATATACTTGTTGGTTAGTTTAACATTTAAATATTTTAAACCACATTTTAAAATTACACATTTTAATCTTACACATTTTTTATTCTATAGTAATGTTTTTTTTATCGAACTTATACTGTAAAATACAGTACTGTATTGTTATAAGTGTATTCAATCTGACAATCCAAGGACCTCTTTAAGTGTCAAATCCTTAAACAGTACTGACAAAAATCAGTGCTAGCAATGTTTTAATAACTAATTATGAGTAGGAATCATTGTATGACACAGTTTTAGTTTGATGATTATACCCTTGTTGCCAGACAGTTTTAAGTATAATAAACCATCATGACATCAGTACTCATAACAGGTGGAAGTACAAAGAAAGGATTTATATTATATATAAGCATAAGCTTTATATTGTATATATTTTATTTGTATTTATATACACAAGAGTTCTTACATACTTGTAAAGCCACTAGCATGCATGAGATTTTGGGCATGTATGATATGGACATAAATGAAGGATATATTATATAAAGTTGAAGTTTAACAAATTGATACAAGTCATAACATTATATAGTCATACTAGTTTAGAGTTCTCAATATTTATCTCAAATCAAAGTACAGTACTGTATTAGTGGGCCAGTGTAAGATTACATGTGCAGTCACACAAATGAAAAGATGAAACATTGGATATCAAAAGTTAGTGTTGAAAATCTTCAGCTAGAAACTGTAGGTCAGTAAGAGGTAAATGAATACGAGAGAGAGAGAGAGCACTGGAAACTTGGTGTTCAGGTCCTCGGTACCCAGCTTGTGGTGGCTATTTGACATGAAACAACTGTGGTTTTCAATGGGTATGTTAAAATTTATGTAATGCCTTTGTTTGGTTAGTTTGCGGGAGACCTGGTCGAGGAACGGACCACAGGGACGTTGAGCCCTGAAATCATCGTAAGGTAAGGAGGGGTAATGTCATTGAGAATAAATATGATCCTAACTACATAATCAAAGATTTGTTGGTTCAGTTAAAGAACACCAATAGAGTACTGTATTTATGCATATTTTAATTACTTTTAAAAATTGGCCAATTTTAATGAATTTATAAAATGCTAGCTACTATTTTAGAATTATTGTTATACTGCAATTAATTGTTTAATTTACAGTATGAATTTGTTATATTGTACCTGTATTATCTAGTGCTTAACTTGAACAATGCTGTTTAGTCTCTGGAATATACACAAGATCTGTTAGTTGTCAAGAAGTGACAATGTTAAAGTAAATTATCAATTACATTATTTTGTAAAAAAAATATATATATAAAAATACACATTACTGTACTAATTCAATATGGTGATACAGTACAGTAAATGCATAAAAAAAGTGTAAAAATGATATAGTTCACTATATAAAGCAAGTACAAGCCTGAATTCTTTACAGTAAGCATTAGATGTAGATGTTTTTAACTGTTCAGTGTTCAGAATAAGTACGGTAATTATAAAAAAAAAACTCCGAAGACTATTTAGCACCGGCTGTGTCACATAACATTAACAGATTCTACAATATTATTGAGGACGCCAATACCAGAACAAAAAGACAGACAATGTCAAAGATATCAAATTCACCAAGGATTTTGTCAAGGGACAACATTGGGAAAGCAAAATTTCCAGTTGTTCTGGAAATTGGGACATTTCTAGGAGAAAGTGAAATTCTCAGTGTTAGTAATTGTGTATTGGTACTGTTATTTCTTAAGATGCATTATATTATTGTAAATTTAAATATATTGTATAAATTTTAGATATATAAAATTAAATAAATGCTGGTTATTTATTTTTCATCTCGATATATACTCAGTAATGGAAACCACTTGTGTAGAAATTTGGTGTAATTATAACTCCATATTTAGAACAATATCTATGGTGAATAGGTGTATTCACCTAGTTGTGCTTGCAGAGGTTGAGCTCTGCTCTTTCGACCCGCCTCTCAACTGTCAATCAACTATTACTAACTACTAACTTTTTTTTTTTTTTCCCCCTCCACACGTGCTTCCCCCAGGAAGCAGCCTGTAGCAGCTGTCTAACTCCCAGGTACCTATTTACTGCTAGGTAACAGGAGCATCGGGGTTAAGAAAACTGCCCATCTGTCTCCACCGGGTGCAGGGATCAAACCCCGGTCCCTAGGTCCACGAGTCTAGAGCACCTGTCCACTCGGCCATACAGCCCTGTGTGTAATAGTACTGTACTAATTTTGATGGTACTGTAGGTAATATTGCTCTCCATATTTTTGTCCCTCACTAGTAGAAAGGGATAACAGGTATACAGTAACAGCAATACAAAAAGTTCCAAGTCAGAAATGGTATATGTATGGCATAAAAATAGTATCTGTGGTATACATATTCAGAGTTCCCAGATACCATTCAAGCTGTCAGCGTGTGAGCAGCAAGATATAAGATGAGCAGTGTCCAAGGATTTTATTGAGGGAAAACCAACAAAGTAATACTGGGAAAAAAAAATCATTTTCTGAAAATCAGCACATTCTACGAGCGGGTGACTTAGTGGAACAAGGCAGTTCTGACAATAAGGTGCAGTTCTTTGTTCCATTAACACATTCACTGTGGGGTTCTCCAGTGAGAACTATTAGGGTTTCCACATTGTGTGAAGATTGCACAAACACATATGGGACGCTGTAGATACAGTCTGCATATGTTTGTATTTGAGTGCAACCACCAGAGGTCTTGCTTGGATGAACTTGGAAAAAGATCATGCTTGGGAGGATTATGGAGTACATACTGTAAATCCCCTTTTTTGGGGGAACCACAGCACGAGCAAACTATAACAATCAAGGAAGGTCCTGTTTATTTTTCACAATTTTCTCTAGAATTTCACAATCAAATTTTTGCCCCCACCCCAAAAAAAATGAAAAAAATATTGATCCCCACAATAGGTAGCCCCTAAATAAAGGCTGCAGTGGAAGGGTCAAGAGCTATTAAGTAATCTTCTGTAGGCAGTATGTAATCTAGCCAGAGATTATTCCAACGTCTTGTATTGGTGACAAGGAAAGCAATATATAAATAGATCACATTTTATAACATGTAATTTATTATTAGAATCAGCTTAACTATTTTATACATTGTTGCTGATGGGGTCATAAATGACAGGGGTTGGAATCCAAGTACATTATAAAATTTGTTTCTGGGAAATGGGACAGGCATGTCTTACTTGGCCTTCCATTTTCAATGGTTCTAGAGTAAGTCAAATGCTAAGTTCAAAAACATAACTCATTTCTAGTGCAATAGTTGTTTGGAACTGGGTGTTTGTGTGTGTCTGTGGTTTGGATTTTTATTATCTGCCTTATCCTCAGTCCAGTGCTCATTATTGTTTCAAGCAATTCCTCCTTACATTAAATAATAAATATCTAATTACCCCAGGCTAAACTTTAATAAAAACAAGTCTTCTTCCCATTCCCAACATGAATAATGTACAACACATACAACAACTTTCAACAATATTTCTTCCACTTCTCATTGTTCTAGCTCATACTAATGTTGAAAATTACAAGCTAGTACTTGCTTGCAATTTTCAGAGCACACACTACTATTCCCACTGCCATTCTCCCCCCAAATCAGATTGTCCATCTGTAATACCCTTCTCCCTTGCAAGATCCTTTTCTTTGTCAAGCTTGACCATGCTGAACGATCTCAATTTTACAGACTATATATATTTGGCTCTTGGAGTTAATGCACTTGTAGTGTGTGTGTGTAGTATGTATTTTACTCCTGAAAAAAAAAATGTGAGTAATCAGATTACAGAAAGTGTCCATTAATTTATCGTAATATGCTAATACATGAAAATACAAATTTCTGTGAAATAACCAAATGCTTCGTGAAATAAAATGGTATTGAATTAGTAAAATAAAATAAATTATCTTGTGAAAATCAACCACAGCAAAGATCAAGACGTCTGCATTGTTACAGGTAACCAAAGAAAGTACAATTCTGGCTTGCAGCTGAAGCACTTTAATAAAATAATTGTGTAATACAGGAAAGGGCACAACTATGATGCTCTTTGGTAAACTGAAACATTCTGCACAATATACATATTTTGTCTTCATATTTACAACCATAATACCATACTGCATCAGTAGACTCGCTGGATTCACGTACAGAAGACATAATATATGGCATCGTTTAGACCTGCATTTATACTAAAGCCAAGAAGTCTTCGCCTTAAAACAAGAGGACGGATAGACATTAAATGGACGGACAATGTTGTTAACACTTATAAGCCACAGATTTTCAGTCTTAAATATCAACTCTAAAATTTGATTACACACATTAAACAAATGGATAATACCTGGAACCTGACACTTATGGTAGTGAATGATGCAAGTACAGCAAATTCAACTTTCACACCCATCTGTCTTCCATCATTCAAATGTGCACAAAGGAGTTTTCACTGAACAATTCCACTCGTTCAGTGCGCGAAAATATTGCCTTGAAGATACAGTACTACTGCACATTTCTGGCCAGATCCATCATGGTATTAATTAGTCATATATGTAAGAGTTACTTCCTTTGCACATTCAAATCCTTTATTCAGTATTTTGAAGAATGCTACTAACCTAAGTTACATTGTTAAAATGTTAACAAACCTTTGTGGATTCTAAAAATCTTATCTACTGCATTTGCTTTAATTAATATTAAAAATTATTACAGAACAGTCTGAGAAATAGTGCAGTACTTTGCTTTATCTGTAAGTAAAGAGCTTTTCAAAGCACAGAGAATTCTCACACTAATGAAACCTAGTTTATTCCAAGAATTGAATGTAAAGATTTATAAATAAATTTTAGAGTGCATTTTTTTATTTATATTAAATTAATTTTGTTATCAAAATACCTTACAGTATGCCCAAATACATGCTCTATAATTTACACTACTAAAAACATTTATGGGAAAAATACCAAGCACCAGATGACAAAAATAATCACTTGCACATAAACCAATCGATCTTTTCAAGCAAGAATTTGTTACACACAGAGATCACACTAACGTGATGCATCAAATGAACAAATCCACAAGGGCCGTGACAAGGATCCTCGTCACGGCCCTTGTGGATTTGTTCAAGAATTTGTTGTAAAGCATATACTGTACATGCGATTAAAATATAAATAAACACGTGAAAAGATAAGCTTGGCATAATTGTTATTACAGTACTGTAATTATAAAAAAAAAAATACATCTGAAAATATTGTAAAGTAATTTTTTACAAGTAACTGTAAGAGTCTACAATACCATATGTTCAATATCCTAGTTTCAATTTTACTGCTGGCACTCTGCGCTAACATGTTAGCGAGTTAACCACTGCACGGTTCCCGACTTTCATGTGATGAGAAGGTATCAGCCAAGAGAAAAATTTAGAGAAAGGCAGCCAAGATTCTATGACACCCTCCCATTCACTCCATCTTTCACAATGTCTGCCATCATATGCCCCTCATTGCTGTCACAGTCTGTCAAGCTATCCACAGCTGTGACCCACTGTATTCCTTTCTGTTAAGTGCTTCCTGCAATTTGTCATTTAAGATATGACAAACATTCCCTTCCTAAAACTAATTCTACTTGATGTTATCTTCACATGCTTTTCATCAACAGTTCCTATTCGATTCCAGCTGTTCACCATGCATTCGTTCAATATGAACCAGAACCATTAAAACACTTTTCTCAAGTCTTACGATCTGACTTTTGCAGTCCATACCATTCTAAGACATCCTCATGAAAAGTGACGAGGAGATACACAAGAAATCCAATATGAGGTTCTAGGTTTACAAAACAGAACCAGAGTGGATATTTAGGGTGGGACGTGATGAACCACCAAAAGCAACATTAGGCAATAGTCAACAAGAAGATAAAAGTATGCAATAAGGCAAAAATTATTATACCTGCGGGGGTAGCAACACTCATTGTCTTCAAGTCATACAGGACGGCCACAACCAAATTCCCCAGCAGAAAATGTCTTACAAACGTAAACTTCAAACCTTCATTATTGGCTAAATTTTGTTATTTTCTGAACTCGTACAATCACTTTTCTGTCAATGTGCTGCCCACTATACTTAATGGACTAATTTTCTATAGGTATTAACTCTTAAACTGCACAACACATCAATAGCTGTGGTGAGTAACTGTCACAGAATTGCGTACCACAGCTATTGATGTGTTGAAGTACCATGCAAGATTTAAAAATCCCAGTTACACGGGGTTCACATCAGCTTCCTCAGGGTTCTTGTAAATCGACGGCATTTAAAAAAAAATCGTGGGCAACATTCTCGGGTGTGAGAGCATCGGTACTGAGTGAGCAACCAAGGCTGGTGCATGCAGCATGAGCTAACAGCACTGCTGTTCAGCTTGTGACCACAGCATCACCTAAAAATGTAAAAAAATATATGTAGCCGTTATTATTTAGCGATGATAGTATTACAGAAGACCTCTATCTGATAAAAATTACCAGGATTCTGATAATAGTAGGATTGTTGTGATAATTAGCACTGTGCTGTATGGTGGGAGGAGTAATGCTGAGGGAGGGAGATAGCGTCATCTGCTGACTCTGCGTGGCCACTGTTATTGTCTGCATTCACCATACCAGTTCAGTGGTTCTCTATGATGAACACAAATGTAGATACAACATGTGTATTAGCGTAATAACAGCAAAAGGATTATGTTGGAAGGAGCCAGTTGGGTGATGGAGATGTGGCATCATCTGCATGACTTTTCTAGCTGTGTAGAGGGTGGCCACTATGCTCTTTGGGCACCATACCAGCTTAGTTGTACAGTTATGGTGAATAAAAACATGTAGATACATATAATGTGTGAATATAGTGTAATAACACCTCAAACAGAATTGTTGGGGGAGAAATGTTAGTGCGTCTGATCTTGAACCAGCGAGGGAGGCAGCCGCCAGCTGACTGTGGGTGTGTGTGGCAACGTCTCTTATTGCCTGAATTCACCATACCAGCTTAGTTGTACAGTTATGGAAAATAAAACATGTAGATACTTGTATATAATATCTGTATACCCTGTAATAGTGAATGAAAGCAAAAACAGTATGGTGGGAGGAGAATGCTGGCGTGTAAGGTGTTGTTGACGGAGGAAGTGGCGGCGAGTGATTGGCTGGTGTGGTGGCCACTTCTCATTGCTTTTTGACTCACCATACCGACTCGTTGGTTCGTTATGGTGAACAACACATGCAGATACTTATATATAACCTGTGTGTATATAGTGTGTAATACTGTAACAGCAAAACTATTTGTTTATTGTTTTATGAACATAATAGAATCACTAATATGCACACCATAATTTTGAGTATACCCCTTCCAAACATTATAAGAGATAAGTGTTTCTTCCCATAAGAAATATTTTTTATGGGAAAATTTGTTTCGGGTTGCAAATTTTTGGGTTATGACCCGTCACTGGGAACGGATTAAATTTAAAAACTGAAGTATCACTGTAGTACTACATTCAAGTGAAATTTTACCACATAATATCCGCAAGCATAACCAAAATGATAACCTTTCCCAATGATGACAACCCGTTTGCCTTGTTACTTTTTTGTTTATTGGGACATAATACAGTAGTCTAATACACAGACAACATTTACTGTGTTTCGTGTAAAATCACTATGCATACTCTATATGCAACGACAGTACACTACGTAAATCTTCATGTGAAGATAAGCAAGTGTGTGTTACAACCTTTATAAAGCAGAAGATGGCCACGTTGCAATAAAAGTAACGGGAGCACTGCTAGCAGAACTGGTTTGCAGGGCAGGTAACTGCAGCAGCTGTGTGGCCAATGGTGAACATGTCACTGGAGTTTCAGTTGGAAATGATGCCAAGGAATCCTGCTCCTTTGACTGGAGACTAGATGGTGCTTGTTGGAAAGGCAGAGAAGTTGCTTGAAGGTCACTACCAATAGATGTGACATCTGTTGGAAATGATGTCGAGGATATTCCATCTTGTATTGTATCCTGACCATGTTGAACACTAATAGAGTTAGTATCCAGTGTTGTAAACAGAACAGGTGTTGAAAGACCAATCCTTCCTGTGCTTATTGTTCCAAGTTGTTGGTGCAAAAGAGGTAGTCCTGCATCATGAGAAGGTGGCACATTCTCAGCAATTAGGCTTCCACTATGAGGGTGAGTTTCATTAGAAACCATTATTTCCTGCAAGTGTGTTGGTGCATTCTGCACAGTATACACAGCTGGAGGGTTGCATTCTTTTAATGTAATTACTACCATATGCTCTTCATCAACTTGAACTGTATTTCTTACATCATGCCCACTAAATGCATCTTGTTGGAAATCATCTCCTACATGAACACACCTCTGGTGGCGACGCAAGACAGTACTCTTATGGAAGGCTTTGCCGCAAGCACATTTGAATGGCTTTTCTCCAGTGTGTGTTCTAAGATGACTCTTTAAACTCTCTTTAGCTGTATAAGATCTAGGACACTGTCCGCATGCAAAGGGCCTTTCTTTTGAGTGATGTGCTAATTGATGACGTCGCAGATCTTTCTGCGTGGCCATTGACTTACCACACACTTCACACAGTAACCTTACATCATCAGAACTATGAAAGCGCTTTTTATGTGCACTTAAGTTACAGATGCGTAAAAAGGCAGAACCACAGTCAACACACACATACTTTTTATCTTGTGTATGAGTATTAACATGCACTTTCAGAGCATAAGATGTCTGAAACATGGCTCCACAGAATTTACAACTAAAGTTCCTAGTTCCAGAATGTATTATTTTGTGGTTTTCAAATGAGGACTTATCAACAAATCCTTTGTTACACTTCTCACAAGTATACTTGATTGGGAGTACAAAGTGACACCTTTTTATGTGTACAAAATTAAGATAGCGGTAAGTCCTGAAAGCTTTGAGGCAAATGCGACACTCGAAGAATCGGGAATCAGGATGATTGCTTATGATATGTTGATCAAGAGAATTTTGACTTGGTGCCTGAAAAGAAATTAAATTACATGAGCATGTTACACAATATTATGGGGATAAAAAAAAATTAATGCAACAAAATACAGTACTGTACCTGCATTTTGCTAATAAAATCAACTTATTTCCAGCCTTTATCAGCATTCAACTACAATATTAATGTGCAGAGCTATCAATAACCAATAAACAATAAAAATTGTCGTAAATAATTATCAAAAGGCACCAAGCTGGATTTTCATACCAAATACAGTAGTAATACAGTACCTTAGGCAGAATTCTGATGATAATACAATTCTTTTAAGAATCATATAATACGGAAACTTGGTTTTTTATCCATTTAGAAGTGACTGATCAGCTTTAAAACCATAGGATAAAAAAACCAGCGTTGAATGTAATGAAACGCCATTTTCTGGGTGAGACCTGGAGCTATCCATTATGATATTGCTAATATTAGACTTTGGCATCAGTCTGTGTGAATGGATTTCTTTAGGCCTGCAGGGGACCACGAGCCAGAACCTGGCCCCCCTCAGAGAGGCACGAGGAGCAATGGCCTATAGAAACCCCCATGTGGTTGGAAGTATGTCTGCCATCGACCGGGTCAGTCACCCAGAAAGGTAAGCATCCCAAAACAAAACAACCCTATTCTAGTTAAGAAATTGCTACTGAGAGCTAAACTAGTGGACAGAACTCCCCAAACAAAAACAAGCTAACAAGGTCCGATACCGCACAACCCTGCCTGTTGGGGAGGGTGCCAACTAGGAGTATTTAACACTTTAGTGCGCGCGGCACTCGCTGAAAAAAAAAGCGGGTTGTGCGCGCGGCGTTCTGGGCGCTCAAGCAGTAAACACAAAAAAGTTTATAATCTTTTCACGCTCCTAACATCAATTCTCGAGCTAAGTTTTTCATTTTGGTATCAATGCGTTGGCAATAAAATTCTCTACAAGATCATATGCATAAAATGTCACCCAAGCATTTGCTATCCCACCACGAAGTAAATAAACACGAAGATGACTCGCCGTGACACCCAAACAGGAAGTAAATGTTCATACTCTTTCGTTTGTTGCCAGCCTCACAGTCATCCTACAGTGCTTATTTTGATATCACTGAACTCGCAATAAAATTCCCCACCCAGACATATGCCTATCAATGTCTAATTATGTTCCGCACGAGTGTGGGAACTGGGCGAAGCGTTAGCCGTGATTTCAGCAGCGACGACACTGTTGTGATGCAGCGCTTTGAAAGTTTATACTTATTTCACTGTCATGACATTATTTCTCGAGCTACGTATTTCATTTTTATAGCAATGTGTTCGCAATAGAAAGTTCTATAAGAACATGGGTAGAATTGGCCAACAGAGCGTCAAATAAATTTGCAGCGAATAAAATCTTACGCGAATCTTACGCGTGTTTGTACCCGTGAGCGTAAAAAGTTTTTACTTTGCTCATGTTTTTTCAAGTTTATACTTGATTCACTCCAGTTTTTTTTGTTTGTATAGTGTTCGGAATAAAATTCTCTACACAGACATATGCATATAAATGTAGAATCATGATCGCGGCCAACACAAGAGTGTGTGGAGTGCGCGATTACCCTCGTTGTGTCACCAATTCAATAGTCTCTCCTCTAAGTTACAATACATTGCCATTTTCTCAAATAGGCACAGTGTCTATTAGAGAAAACAAAAATTTAATGGCAAACATATTCATACAAACCCCAAGTCGATCGAGTAGTAAATACCCAATATAACACGGTCCGTAAATTTACGTCGTGATCCGACAAGCGGTTAAGCAAAACGCCCGTAATTCCAAGTGGAAAATCCAGAAAAGTGTTAATGAATATTATCAATGCCAAGACAGCACGGAGAGAAGATGTAATTATAAAAGAATGAGATAAAGTATCGAAAACCAAGAAGCACGTGAAGCAGAGAGTGGGCAAGTGAAGCAGAGAGTATTGCGAGTCAGGGAAGTAAAGTGGCTGGTTAGAAACAACAAGTGGGACTGCATGAAAGTTTGCTAGTGCCAAACTCTACCTAGATGTACTGTAGGGTCCCGGTAGTACATACAGTCGGGGTCGTTCTTGACGAGCAATCGAGAATTCCAGGTTCGAAATCCTGGGTGGAACAGAAATGGTTGGCACATTTCCTTTCACCTAATGATCATGTCACCTACAGTGAGAGGTACTCAGGAGTTAGTCAGGCTTGTTGTGAGGTTGTATCCTGGGCAGGGTTAGTAATTCATCCTTTGGGGGGGGGGGGGAAGAACACCTTGATAAAAGTCAAAACATGTATGAATACACACTGGGTTTCTGTTCCTCAACACTATGAACTTTAATTATACTGTATGAGTATGTGTGGTGTTGGGAGAATTCATCAAGGAACTATAATATTCAAAGATAATAGAACTTTAACGTTAATAAACTGCAACATTGGAGAGCATACCAAGATAGTGTGAGAATGTGTAATACTTTTGACTGCAATAAGCGAGAATACTTCCCTACATAAAAAAAAAAAACTCGCAGCAATAAGCAAGTTTTGTTAAATGTCTCAAAATAATTGTTTACATATCCTTTAACAGTTATTCAAACATCTGGCTTATACAGAACAGGAATTTGAGTCAGGTAGCTGCTACTGTTTGGTGATAATACAGTACAGTAGAGGGAAACTTCTTTCCCCCATGAGGTAGATCTAAGTCCAGTAGCAATGCCTAGTCCTTGTTCAACAATGAGTCATCATTAGGAGTGCTATATTAATTAATAATAAATATGTACAAAGGCATTATTTTTCTTGAAAGCAATTAAAGTAAATGAGAGCATGTACATCAATTGTAGACAAAAATGGTATGCAATTTAAGACTCCTTTAATATACTTATTGCTTTCATTATTGAAGATAGTCTATGCATTTGATACACTTTTTGCCTGCTATTAGATTACTTGTAAAATTATTTATACCTGTATATGGCATAATGGCAAAGAAAATTTATTTAGTAATCATTTGTTACATCTAAACATCTGTGATGGCTTTTGTTTATACAGTATACGGAAAAAAGTTTTCTTATTATACAGTAACTGTAATAACAGAAAAAGACCTCCCTCTCCAATTTGTTTGTTTTTTATTTCTAACTATGCATAATGATTGTATTGACTTGATGTATAATGATATTTTGACTTGAAAACACTTAAGGCCTGAAATTACTTTGATAATTCTCAGAAATCAGGCCACTTGTAGATATTTTGGTGCAGCATTACTAATTCAGGTACACCATATTGCTCACTTGTGTCTCAACTTTTCTATAACCCCCCCTTGAGCTGTTATTTCTTTGAACGTTTCTTCTTTATCAACTCGGAATATAAATGCTATCACCATTAGGAAGTAATAGTTTCCCCTATTCTTTCTGTTCTCCAGTATGGCAATGAGCATTTCCTTAGTCTCTACTTGCAGCTCAGTTTCCTTGGCTAGGGAATAAGCTTTGTTGTATACCTTCGAACCTTATTTAAGTTTGTTTTCTACTTTTTCAACGCGGGAAGAGGTACCTGATGATACATTCAATAACAAATTTTCCAAAGTCTCTTGTAAATTACCCACCTCATGGTCACACGCTGGGCACTGATGGACTGGAACTTTATGGATTCGTCTGAGGTGTTGCGTTAGTTTGGCCTTCTCTCGATAACGGGTGTCTGTACACTTCTCACAAACGTGACAATATACAGAAGCATGTACATCTCCTCTGTGTTTTGCTAGCTGTTTTGCATCACTAAATCTCTCTCCACACAGCTCACAGGTCATCATGTTATTTTCACCTCTCTGGAATTAAGACACCAAGACAAGGGACTGTAATATAAATGAAAATTCAATAAGAGATTTTCACTGGTTTCAAAAATATTTAGTCTCATTACCTGGACCGAGGCCAGGCTTTCCTGGTATGCTTTGGTCCTACAAGCTCACACATACAACCCAGGTGACATAGCCCTCTGGCAAGTTACAGCTTACCTACCGAAATGTTTCTTGTATGATGGTATTACTTGCATACCTAATATCTGATTAGGACCAAATAGCTTATATAAAAAAGTGCAAAAAATTAAATCTCAATCTTTTATTAGATTATCCAACTTTTCAATAATCCAAAGGTACCAACTGGTCTGGAAAATTGAGGTTAGACTGTATAAAAGTTACAATATACATATGAACATCATATCTATCTCAATATTGAATATTTGAACTGTGAAATGTTTATATAAAATATCTGTTCTGGTAATAGCAGGCACAATTTTTTACTTCGTACACCACATGTGAACTACCAAGTAAGATGCTCATACAATAGTACATTACCTCTGAGCTCTCGTCTTCCTTTAGGGACCAGTCGTCTTCAAAATCCACTTCTCTTAATACATCCACCTCTATCTCTACCTCTGTTTCTTTAACCTTCTTTTTTCTCTTGTGTCGCTGAAGTTTTGTCTGTCCTAGAGATGGTATTACAAATGGTATTCAGAAAGTAAATGATTTTTTTTTTTAATTATATATATACATATACACACACACACACACACGCACAAGAATGTGTATCTGAGCTCAGCATTCCACTTCACCTGATCTTTCAGGCATCCTTGTGTACAAGAGTCGTAGCAGACGTGTGGAAAAAGGCTAACATAGTTCCAATCTACAAGAGTGGCAGCAGGGAAGACCCCCTCAATTATAGACCTGTATTATTGACAAGTGTAATAGTGAAAATATTGGAAAAAATAATAAAAACTAAATGGGTGGAACACCTGGAGAGAAATGATATAAAATCAGACAGACAGTATGGTTTTCGATCTGGAAGACCCTGTGTATCGAATTTACTCAGTTTCTATGATCGAGCCACAGAGATTTTACAGGAAAGAGATGGTTGGGTTGACTGCATCTATCTGGACCTAAAAAAGCCTTTTGACTGGGTTCCACATAAGAGGTTGTTCTGGAAACTGGAAGATATTGAAGGGGGTGACAGGTAAGCTTCTAACATGGATGAAATATTTTCTGATAGAAAAATGAGGGCAGTAATCAGAGGCAATGTATAAGACTGGAGAAATGACACAAGTGGAGTACCACAGGGTTCAGTTCTTGCACCGGTGATGTTCATTGTCTACTTATATAATATACCAGTTGGAATACAGAATTATATGAACATGTTTGCTGATGATGTTAAGATAATAGGAAGGATAAGAAACTTTGATGAGTGTCATGCCCTTCAAGAAGACTTGGACAAAATAAGTATATGGAGCACCACTTGGCAAATGGAATTTAATGTGAATAAATGCCATGTTATGGAATGTGGAATATGAGAACATAGACCCCACACAACCTATAAATTATGTGAGAACTCTTTAAAGAATTCTGATAAAAGAAAGAGATCTAGGGGGTGGTTCTCGATAGAAAACTATCACATGAGGACCACATAAAGAACGTTGTGCGAGGAACCTATGCCACGCTTTCTAACTTCAGAATTGCTTTTATATTCATGGATGGCAAAATACTAAAGAAATTGTTCACGACTTTTGCTAGAATATGCAGCGGTTGTGTGAAGTCCAAATCTTAAGAAGCACATCAACAAACTGGAAAATGTGCAAAGACATGCTACTAAGTGGCTCCCAAAACTGAAGGGCAAGAGCTACAAGGAGAGGTTAGATGCATTAAATATGCCAAAACTAGAAGACAGAAGAAAAAGAGGTGATATGATCACTGTGTACAAAATTGTAACAGGAATTGATAAAATCAATAGGGAATATTTCCTGAGACCTGGAACTTCAAGAACAAGAGGTCATAGATTTAAACTAACTAAACAAAGATGCCGAAGAAATATAAGAAAATTCACTTTCGCAAACAGAGTGGTAGACAGTTGGAACAAGTTAAGTGAGGTGGTGGTGGAGGCCAAAACCGTCAGTAGTTTCAAAGCGGTATATGACAGAGTGCTGGGAAGACGGGACATCACGAGCGTAGCTCTCATCCTGTAACTACATTTAGGTAATTGCAAGAGTTCTTACATCCCTTGTATAGCCCCCTAGCACGCATGGCATTTCAGGCAAGTACTTAATCGTAATATTCCCCAGAATACCACCCGCCAAATCGTTTAACAACCAGTTACAGTACCAATTTTATGGTTGGGTAAACAGAGGCTACAGTTAAGGACTGGCGCCCAGTAAATCCTCCCTGGCCAGGACACGAACCTAGGCCAAAGCACTCGCGAAATACCATGCAAGTACCTTACCACTACGTCACAGGGACTGCTAAAGTAGGTTCCATTGTACAGTATTTCAATTATGTATTTCTGCAAATTTTTAGGCCTCACCAGCTAGTGCAAAAATAAATTTTTGCTTTGAAGGACAAAGAAATTAGTTCACAATGATAACACTTAATACTTACGTTTGCATCTTCGTGGCCTTGTTTTAGTTGTCCCATTTCTAACTATGGTGGAATTATTTATATTCTCCTCTTCTATACATACACTTACATCAAGATTATTCATGTCTGTAAATACAGATGTACTCCTTCCTGCATTCTCTGTTTCCACTGGACAAATTTCAATACTGCTTGTGGGCTGGTCACAATCTTCCAATTTCACTGTGTCAGCAAGATGTTCACTGGTGGGACTAGATGGACAATCTGGCAAAGATGATTCACACTTGGGTTTTTTAAATGTGATCCTCTGGTCATCATCGTTGTGAGTAATACAACTTGCTTCAGTGTTACCCTCAAGATTATGTGATGGTACTAACTCACTGAACTTCCTTGCATGATTGAATGACAACTTGCCAATATCATTGCATTGTTCATTTTCAACACTATCACACAAGTCAAATTTAATGGAAAATGTTTTCTCACATTCTGATCTATTTTCGGATAACAAATCATGATTTGAACAGTCAATAATATCAGATTCTTCACCAGATATGTTTGTGAAAGTTTTTATGCTATCCCCTTGATAGCCTTGCTCAGATCCAGGATTAACACTCCACTCTTTATTTGCACAAACTCTTGGCTCTTTAAATAAATCTTCATCGGGTGTAAGTCTGGGCATCACTTGGGCTGTTAGGGATGCATCAATGCCACCTTTACGAGACTCTATTCCACTTTTGAATGTTTCTCGAAATTCATTCTGCAATGTTACTATTTTACATTCAAGGTTAACAATATTTAATAATATTTTCAGACATAACGAACATACAACTTCTGACACACGACATGCTTCAAGCACGTCCTCAGAACTCACAACCCGAGATATCTGGCTTAGGATAGTACCATTCTTTGCTGCCAGATTTGAGTTTATGTTAACTGATGCTTCTTTGATGAGCTTGTTGCACACCAAGCACCAGCTATCAAGACTAGATTCCATGGCTGCTACACCTCACTTGACGAATCTAAAAAAAAAAATACATTTCAGTGGCAGACAATGTAAGTACAGCAGACCTATTGCAGTATACAATTTTAAATGTATATAAATAAACACAGTATATACAAAAGTTCTTATATTTTTGTAAAGCCACCAGCACGCAGAGCATTTTGGGGAGGTCCTTAATCCTAATTTTCCCCAGAATACTACCTGCCAAATCATTAACGACCAGGTACCCATTCACTGCTGGGTGAACAGAGGCTACAGTTAAAGACTGGCACCCAGTCAATCCTCCATGGCCAGGATACAAACCCAGTCCAAAGTGCTCATGAAGCCAAAGCCTGAGTTTTTTACCACTGCGCTAAGGGGAATTCACCCTCAAGACTGTGATGGCATTAACTCTGTTCATTTTCACAAATTGTCAATCAGCTGGTTCTTTATACAAGAAAAACGAATGACAAGATGTAAAAAATGTATTTGAAATGTTTTTAATTACATGGTGCTAAAGTCAAGTTTAAATCTGAAGAAAATGCCTAAAGCTTGATGTTAAAGCCTTCACACTAATGTGTGGCATTTTGCATTGGACTAAGCACCAAGCAAAGACAAACTCACTAAAATACAAAACTGAGCCAGAAGATAACACATGTATACAGCACCAGTAAATTCCAAATAAGCCAATTTCACCATGTTAACATTTTATTAATTTAACTGTAGAGAGCCGAGAAAACACGGTTTTTGTAGAAAATCAAAAAATAGCAAGCACTTGGCTCTGACAGAATTATATGGTGGACATAAATGGTATTTGAAAGACTTGAGAAATCAAATAAAGCAAACAGATGGTTTATGGAGAATAACCAACATGTATTGAATTAGTGGAATGTTAAATGCAGTGAAAAACAGTTATACAGGAAAAAGAAAATATGCAAGCGTTACTGGTGTACTAAGAAACTTCAAATATTAATGCAAGAAAATACCAAGAGCTCTGTACTACTAGTTGTGCTTGCGAGGGTTGAGCTTTGGCTCTTTGGTCCCACCTCTCAACCGTCAATCATCTAGTGTACAGATTTCTGAGCCTACTAGGCTCTATCATATCTACATTTGAAACTGTGTATGGAGTCAGCCTCCACCACATCACTTCCTAGTGCATTTCATTTGTTAACTACTCTGACACTGAAAAAATCTCTCTCTCTTCTCTGTGGCTCATTTGGGTACCAAGTTCCCACCTGTGTCCCCTTGTTCGTGTCCCACCCGTGCTAAAGAGTTTGTCTTTGTCCACCCTGTCAATTGCCCTGAGAATTTTGTAGCTGGTTATCATGTTTCCCATTACTCTTCTGTTTTCCAGGGACGTGAGGTTCAGCTCCTTTGGCCTTTCCTCGTAGCTCATACCTCTCAGTTCCGGGATGAGTCTGGTGGCATGCCGCTAAATTTTCTCTAGCGTTTTGTCTTGTATTTAACTAGGTATGGACTCCAGGCTGGAGCTGCATATTGCAGAATTGGTCCGACTTAAGTGGTATATAGGGTCCTGAACGATTCCTTACACAAGTTTCTAAAGGCAGTTTTTATGTTGGCCAACCTAGCATATGCCACTGATGATATCCTTTTGATGTGGGCCTCTGGGGGACATGTTCGGTGTGATATCAACCCCCAGATCTTTCTCTCTATTTGGCTCTTGCAGGATTTCACCTCCCAGATGGTACCTTGTTATCAGCCTTCTGCTCCCTTTGAATAATTTCATTACTTTACACTTTCCAGAGTTGAACTTTAGTAGCCATTTTCTAGACCATTCCTCCAGTTTGTCCAGGTCATCCTGTAGTCTTGTGAACTGTGATGTCCCCCTGGTTGTTGATAAGTCACCAGTCTCCAGACACCTGATAAAATTACCATTGTTCTCGGTGGATAAAACAGTACAGTATTTGGGTTATGGATTGCAAAAGTTATGCTACGTGTCAAGAGAAGAGCCCCTGTTCTATAAGATGAGAGGGATAGAAGCTGTGCATGCAAAGCTCTCCAGTATATATAAATTACCTGCATATGGTCCTGTAGTGCAGTGGTCTACTACATCAGTGGATCACAATCGAGCAACCCGGAAACAACAGTTTGTCTTGGGCAGAACAAACTATTTAGCATTTTCCTTTCTCCTGATGCACCTGTTTACCTAGCAGTAAATGAGTACGATGACCAAACCACACATCAGAAAATGAAGAAACGACTACAATTCGGTCTGTCCTGGACCGTTATAAAGTCTACAAGACTTCTTAATGGTCCAAGACCAACCGAAACATCATGTCTTCATTTTCTGACGGGTGGTTTGGCCATCATACCTATTTACTGCTAGGTGAACTGAGGCATTAGGTGAAAGGTAACGTGCCCAACTATTTCTGTCCCGCCCGGAATCGAACCCGGGATCCCCCGACTGTGGATCGAGAAGGAAACCAACTGAACTGCTTGTACCCCAAGAGTGCTCGTCTCCAGCTAGTAACCCCATGTACCGGTACCTTAGAGTAATGCCTCTATCTAAAGAGGACAGACTTATTTAATTATTTATTTATATATATACAAGAAGGTATAATGGGATTGTAAGGATACATAGCATAGTAATTACATTCTTGTAAAGCCACTAGTACGAGCAGCGTTTCGGGCAGGTCCTTAATCTAAGAAGTACGTACTTGAGTACCTGCAGGTGAGACCTCCCGTCATAATACAGGTTCACATCTGTCCCAGCATCTGTCCCTGCCAGTGACAGGGGGGAGCACCGTCCCGTGAGCCGTGGAAGGGTAAACAGTGAAGGGCGAGCAGCACCCGGACAGCCGACCCTCGCCCCTCCCTCCTCGCCGCCTTTGGCAACAACTGTGATTCACATTACAAGTAACAGATGGCGGTAAAGATGCTGGGGAAGAGGAGGATGGGGGAGCTCTTATTAGGCATCTCCAGTGATGTCATGCCACCACGTGCTGTGTGGAGACATGTAGCGTACAGGTATATTTGGACGTATTATAACTGATGGTACGAGGCTGATTTCTCCCGTATTATACCTGGTGTATGAGATTGAGCCTAAGGGTCCCTCTCCTCCCTCCCCTTCCCCCTCACACCCCCACCTATCCAAATATCCTTCTCTCTCCCCCTCCCCTCTCATTTCTCTTCTCCAATCCCTCTCTCTCCTCCCATCTAACCCCATCTGTCATTCTTTCCACCTTTTCCCCCCTCCTCCCACCTTCCCTCTTCCCCAACATCCCCCACTCCCCCTCTCCTTCAGTTTCCCCCCCCCCCCCATCTCTTTCTCAGAAAATTTAGGTGCGGAAGTCTGAAAACGGCTAAAAATTTGTTGAAAAACAAATCCTACACTTCAGACCTGAAAATCGAAAGCGCTCACTATAGGAGTCCACTGCGGGCTCGTCATGCATAGCCCGTGCTACTTGGAACTTTGTGTTCCAGGTAGCAAATCTTAAACAGCTCATTATAGACGCCGATAGTTCATAAAGTGTGACACTGGGGCCGACCTCCAGACTGACCTATGACACTTCCACGCACCCCGTTCTCCCTTATGTGTCATCTTGGAAAGGTTTTATTGTATAAATATATAAACTAACAGACCGTTATCACCGTTAGGTGAGCAGAGGCAACAAGTGAAACGAAACCTTGCCCAAACGCTTCTCTATCCTCTATATTATATGTCCTCCTCTATACTGAGTATATCCTCTATACTGTGGGTATACGCTTCTATATCACAGTAGAGAGTGTGGGTGTTGTAGTCACAATAGACAGTGTAATTAGTGACATACTGATATACATGGTAATCCTTACCTTGCTAATATATATTACCTTACACATAATGACATATTTTTAATCGGGTATACCAGCATACCAAAACAATATAGTATATACTCGAGTATATCTTCTTGAGGATATCTTGAGATGATTTCGGGGCATAGCGTCCCCGCGGCCCGGTCCTCAACCAGGCCTCCTTCTGACCTTCCGCAGGCTGCAACCCGCAATAGTTGCCTGACTCCCCAGTACCTAGTTCACTGCTTGGTGAATGGAGGCATCAGGTGAAAAGAAGCTTGCCCAACCGTTTCTGTAACCGTGTAAAGCACTGTGATATGCATCCATTTATTTAATAAACGATTTCATGTTAATATTACACATAGGATCTCTTAGTACAGTCGGCTTCCTTCTCGACTCACAATCGGGGATCCCGGGCGAGACAATAGTGATTTAGCACGTTTCTCTTCACAGTCTCCGTGGTGTAGTGGTAAGACACTCGCCTGGCGTTCCGCGAGCGCTATGTCATGGGTTCGTATCCTGGCCGGGGAGGATTTACTGGGCGCAATTCCTTAACTGTAGCCTCTGTTTAACGCAACAGTAAAATGTGTACTTGGATGAAAAAACGATTCTTCGCGGCAGGGGATCGTATTCCAGGGACCGTAGGATTAAGGACTTGCCCGTAACGCTACGCGTACTAGTGGCTGTACAAGAATGTAACAACTCTTGTATATATCTCAAAAAAAAAAAAAAAAAAAAAAAAAAAAAAAAACTAATGCCGCTGTTCACCTAGCAATAAATAGGGACCCGAGAGTTAGGCAACAGTTGTGGGCTGCAGCCGGTGGCTGAGCGGACAGAACACTGGATGCATGATCCTGTGGTCCCGGGTTCGATCCCAGGCGCCGGAGAGAAACGATAGGCAGAGTTTCTTTCACCCTGATGCCCCTGTTATATAGCAGTAAATAGGTACCTGGGTGTTTGTCAGCTGTCCCGGGCTGCTTCCTGGGGGTGGAAGCCTGGTTGAGGACCGGGCCGCGGGGACACTAAAGCCCCGAAATCATCTCAAGATAACCTGTATCCTGGGGTGGGGTCAGTATGGCTACCTTGACTATGGGTAGACTATGGCTATGGTTGACTATGGACTTTAGAGGGACCTCAATACAAGCCTAAAGCATATATGTTCACAGGCTTCCTGTCCCCGACAAAATGAATTACAGTATGTGTATTAATGTTTACATTTGGGGTTAAATAATGGTTATTTATGATTGTTACATAGGAAAAAATACTAGTCAGGACAGGAACAGTGACGGAGTGTTCCGTCAGCGGTGCGTTGATGACCCCCAGGACCTTGCTGGGGTCAAGTGTTCCGTCAACGGTGGGTTGATGACCCCAGGACCTTGCTGGGGTCAAGTGTTCCGTCAGCGATGGGTTGATGACCCCAGGACCTTGCTGGGGTCAAGTGTTCCGTCAGCGATGGGTTGATGACCCCAGGACCTTGCTGGGGGTCAAGTGTTCCGTCAGCGATGGGTTGATGACCCCAGGACCTCGCTGGGGGTCAAGTGTTCCGTCAGCGATGGGTTGATGACCCCAGGACCTTGCTGGGGGTCAAGTGTTCCGTCAGCGGTGCGTTGATGACCCCAGGACCTCGCTGGGGTCAAGTGTTCCGTCAGCGATGGGTTGATGACCCCAGGACCTTGCTGGGGGTCAAGTGTTCCGTCAACGGTGGGTTGATGACCCCAGGACCTTGCTGGGGTCAAGTGTTCCGTCAGCGATGGGTTGATGACCCCAGGACCTTGCTGGGGGTCAAGTGTTCCGTCAGCGGTGTGTGGATGACCCCAGGACCTTGCTGGGGTCAAGTGTTCCGTCAGCGATGGGTTGATGACCCCAGGACCTTGCTGGGGGTCAAGTGTTCCGTCAGCGGTGTGTGGATGACCCCAGGACCTTGCTGGGGTCAAGTGTTCCGTCAGCGATGGGTTGATGACCCCAGGACCTTGCTGGGGGTCAAGTGTTCCGTCAGCGGTGTGTGGATGACCCCAGGACCTTGCTGGGGTCAAGTGTTCCGTCAACGGTGGGTTGATGACCCCCAGGACCTTGCTGGGGTCAAGTGTTCCGTCAGCATGCACTGTACCCATCACGCCATCCCTCCCTGCTCTCCCTCCACCACTGTCAGTCTGCTGGTAAGCCTTACCCTGACCTCCGGATGCTGATGTTCGGGTATTAACATCCGGATGCTGACATTGGGATAGTTACCCCTGACGCTTACCTTCATGAAGCGACGAAGCATGGGAATATCGGGGGAGACGAAGGCAACAGGTCGATGATAGGGGGGCGCAGAACAGGTACAGAATGCAAGATATATTCAACATGACACCCAACTATATTATGTCAGGAACAATGGGATTGGAGGGGACCGTTGACAAGCCGCCAGGTTCCTGTCCCCGTCGAGGCCGCTAGAGATGGTGGCCCTTTAGTAAATTCAAGTAAATATATTTGTATACTTTATACCCAGTATACAGGATGGCGGAAACAGCAGCAAATACTCCAGAACAGAATCTTCAATGCTTCGTACGACTAGTTGTTGACGTCGTACTAGTTGTGCGCATCGTACGACTAGTTGTTGACGTCGTACTAGTTGTGCATGTCGTACGACTAGTTGTTGACGTCGTACTAGTTGTGCGCATCGTACGACTAGTTGTGTGTGTCGTACGACTAGTTGTTGACGTCGTACTAGTTGTGCGTGTCGTACGACTAGTTGTTGACGTCGTACTAGTTGTGCGTGTCGTACGACTAGTTGTTGACGTCGTACTAGTTGTGCGTGTCGTACGACTAGTTGTTGATGTCGTACTAGTTGTGCGCATCGTACGACTAGTTGTTGACGTCGTACTAGTTGTGCGTGTCATACGACTAGTTGTTGACATCGTACTAGTTGTGCGTGTCGTATGACTAGTTGTTGACGTCGTACTAGTTGTGCGTGTCGTACGACTAGTTGTTGACGTCGTACTAGTTGTGCGTGTCGAACGACTAGTTGTTGACGTCGTACTAGTTGTGCATGTCGTACGACTAGTTGTTGACGTCGTACTAGTTGTGCGTGTCGTACGACTAGTTGTTGACGTCGTACTAGTTGTGCGCGTCGTACGACTAGTTGTTGACGTCGTACTAGTTGTGCGCGTCGTACGACTAGTTGTTGATGTCGTACTAGTTGTGCGCATCGTACGAATAGTTGTGCGCGTCGTACGACTAGTTGTACACGTCGTACTAGTTGTGCGCATTGTACGACTAGTTGTACAGTTTCCTCTGTGCTGTGACACTTCTGCCACGAAGCCATATCTGCCACCATATTAATTGCGTTCTGCACCCTCAGAAATGTAATCTTATTAATATATTAAGATATTACAAATGTGATTAATCTATATCTCTAAAAGAGGATGTTTGTCTGTCCGAGGTTGGAGGCCAGACTTTTGGGCTAGCCCCACACAACTTTCTAAAATGACACATGCGGGGTACAGGAGTGTCATAGGCCCGAGTGCCATACTAAGAAATGTTGGCATCAATAGTGACCCCTGAGATTTTCATGAAGTCAAGTCTTAAGTTGGAGATGTATATTTTACATAGAGTACCTGCTAACTTTCTCCTTTTACCCAAACATGTATTTCCACCCTTTACTCACGCATTTTCTTGGTTTAACTTCTTACTCTCCTTGTTTACTCAAAACCGATGAACACGAATTCACTTGAATTATCTAAAGTTTTGGATTACCGGAATTCGGATTACTGTACAGCATTTAATTTTCCGAGAGAGATATATAGAGATGAGAAAGGGGATATTAGGAGAGGGGGAGAAATGTGAGATAGAAGGGAAGAGAGGAAAGGAGATGGGGGGGGGGAGAGTAGGTTAGGAGAAAGGTGAAAGGGTAAGAAAGGGAAAACAGGGGGGGGGGGATGAAGAGGAAGGTAATGGAACTATCAGGGAGAGAGCGCCAAGCCATTACGACTATATAGCACTTGGAAGGGGTCAGGATTAGGATTTTGATGGGTAGGGTATCGGGTACCCAGGCACAGCCCGGTACCCTATAGCTATAAAATAGAATGTCAGCTTGTCTGTCTGTCCTAAGTAGGAGACCAGATGCTTGGGGCTAGCCTCATCCAACTATACAAGATATTGGAGGTGTGTAACTGTCATGGGCCAGTCGGGGTAGATCCTAGTGCTACCTTTAAGAAATACCGGCATCTGGCGTCCCCCCCCCCCCCCCGGCTATAGTCATGACGCATAAAATTGGGTGTGCTGTATCCGTAGAGTTACACACTTTTTATTGTGTGCTTCATAATATAATGCATAATGCCTTCTGGAATCTGCCAGTGCAGACTGCCTATCACATGCCTCTGTATGACTAACCATCCTGTGTGATGGGGATTTTATAGCATCACGTAGTTAGCTTTTTTGACACACTGTACTCCACTTCGTATACCTGGTTGATACCTGGTTGATGGGGTTCTGGGAGTTCTTCTACTCCCCAAGCCCGGCCCGAGGCCAGGCTCGACTTGTGAGAGTTTGGTCCACCAGGCTGTTGCTTGGAGCGGCCCGCAGGCCCACATACCCACCATAGCCCGGTTGGTCCGGCACTCCTTGGAGGAATAAATCTAGTTTCCTCTTGAAAATGTCCACGGTTGTTCCGGCAATATTTCTTATGCTTGCTGGGAGGACGTTGAACAACCGCGGACCTCTGATGTTTATAAGTGTTCTCTGATTGTGTCCTATGGCACCTCTGCTCTTCATTGGTTCTATTCTACATTTTCTTCCATGTCGTTCACTAGTCTATAGTCTAGGGTAGCTGCACAAATGCAGATGTACCTATTGTATTAAAAAAAAATCATAATATTATTCGAAGTCTGCTCTTCAAGCAATCGAAAACTTCTCTTGGAAGATCGACAGCAAGAACCTCATACTACCAATTATAAATGACCTAATTGCTGCACAGAGTAAAGGGTATCGAATTATGTGTGAAGGTATGGATACCTTCACACATAAATATAACCCATCATAATGAGACAGACATTGCAGCCAAATTAGCGTGCAACAAAGATGAAGTTGAATTAGATCTAGGTATTCCCATCTCTGCTGTCAAAACTATATTGGTCCAAACACTTCAGGTCTGATAGGAAAGAAATTACTGACTCCCAACGACCTGAAAGTACTAGTATAAAAAGCTATGATTTGTTCAGATCTGAAACCTACATCTATGGGACAGCACAAAACGTCCACCAGACTGTGCGACACAGTGGTTGCCAGGATCAGGTTGGGTTACCGTTACCTGTGGTATGTGGCTGCAGGTGACGGATCTCCCAATCCTGAGCACTCCAGGTGCAAACTCTGTGAGCAGGAACTGCGGACATGATCTCTCACACTACATCACCGAATGCCCAGTTATTAGACCTTTCAGACTAGTTAGTATGAGGTACCTAGAGGTTTGCAATTACATGTACTTTATTCACTTTCGTGTTCTTGAAGATATCCTCATATTACACCCAAAATTTGCCAGTGCAGGCTACTGAACATATGGCCCCTGTATGACTAACCATCCTGCGAGATGGGGACTTTTAGTATCACTGCTAAATTATTAAAATTACTAAAGTAATTATAAAGTAATTAAATTATATAGTAATTATTAAATTATATAGTAATTATTAAATTATATAGTAATTATTAAATTACTAAAGCAGCTAGCTTTTTGACACACTTTACTCCCCTTCATATAATCTAGGGTAGCTGCATAAATGCAGATGTATCTAATATATTAATAACAAAATAATATTTAAGAGAAGAGAGGCAAGGAGATGGGGAGGGAAGAAATATGGAAAGGGTGGGAGAGGGGAGGTGAGGGGAAGAAAGGAAAGGAGCGGGGAAAGGGGAAGAGAGCAGAGTGGGACGTAGTTCAGGGACGGGGGGGGGGGGGGGGAAGGCGGGTAAGGAAGAAGAGGGTAAGAGGGGATGGATAGCGTAAAGAGATGAGAGACGGGGAAGAGTGGGAGGACCCAGGGGCATCAGGGTACCTAATCTATTGTATTATAAGTAACTGGTTAGTCTAAACATTGTCATGAAGGACTTTTAAGATAACACCGTTGTATTGTGACCTCCCACGGGACTGTGAAGGTAACCCCTGTACTGTGACCTCCCACGGGACTGTGAAGGTAACCCCTGTACTGTGACCTCCCACAATATGAGCACACACTTCACAGTATGACACTGCTGTACACAAAAATATGAAGTGCTATTATATTGGCAATACTGTCACATGAATAATTTTTTATAACAACAATGATACTAGAGACATATATAACCAAACAATAATATATATACAATAATTATATAACAAGAATAACGGAGAAACTTAGTACAATGCCATAATGTTGAAATGAAGGTGAGTGAATAATGACAAGATCAATGATACGACTTATCATGATCATAAATATTTAAATAACTGTGTATATTTAAGTACAAAAGGAGTGTCCTTGTTTTGTGGTGATAATGACAATATAATGACTACTAGTGCTAATATCACAGTAATATACCATATAACAAAGGTATGCCTGCCGAGCACCATCGAAGCCCACTCGTATTTTGGGAGGAAACAAGGGGCTGTCAAGTACTTGACAGCCCCCCCCCCCCACACGAGTCTACCGGCCAAGTAAACCTCCGGTTCCAGCCAGTGGGAACAGCTGGGCCTGCCAAGTCCCGGCGAGTCCACTCGTATTTTGGCGGCACAACTGTCAATAGCAACAAACCTCCACACTGCTAAATGCAAATTCCGATATAAGCTATTTCATTTATCAAGAGATTGAGTTCACGCAGCAGCCTGTGAAGCCTCGATGCATGCAGGCATCTTTATGTGTGGCGTGATTATTATATTAATTTCGTTATAAAGATGATATATACAGTTTCTTGAATGAAGGGAGCACTGGGGACATAAAATAAACAGTAGGAGAATAACTGGCACTTGGCACCTCTTCTAAAGCGAGGTCGAACTTGCGCAAATTGTTTCCAGATCTGCCTGGCGCCGAAAATGCTCTACTGTTGCTTTATATATATTTCTGTATAAATCCGTTTAATTATTCTTTGTTCTAGAGACTGATAGACTATATCTTGTTTCATAGGAAAGCTGTAAAGAATGAAGCAAATATGTTAATTTAGCTTGGAGTTTTATTTCCAGGAATTGTTGAGGTATTGGCTGTACTGCAGAGAGGACGACTGGTGGCCTAGGACGGACCATCAGCAGAGTTTACCAGTCAGTTACCGCTCAGCTGTGAGGGAGTGATGTTGCGCTCCGTCCGCTCCCAACCTCTTGATCTGCGTTACCTGTGACCCGAAGTAACGTCTCCCTGTGCACGACCCGAACACATCAGCCTGCGGTTACCTTGACTCTCACCAGCATATCCTTGGCTTCTCTATGATAAGGTGAGACGTGTGCGGCTAGGGTCTCGTTTTGGGGGGAGTTTTTGAGGCAAGATTCTTGATTTGGGTCTGAATGAAAAGGTCTCTGAAATAATGAGACGAAGAAGTTTGGCTTGCCTGTCTTTATCTGTGGATAATGTAATAAGCAATGGTGGGAGGGTACATAAACCCATATGTTTCGGACGCCGTACGTCGACGCACGAACCCTGTACGTTAACGCACGGACCCCGTACGTCGACACAGGGTAGAAGGGGATCCCCATGTCCACGCACGGACCTCTGTACGTCCAGCTACGGAGCCCATGCCTTAGTTAGGGTAACTTAGGCTTGGTAAATGTTGGGCAATAGGGTAGGTTTGATAGGTAAGTGGTCTTGGTTCGGAACAGGAATGGTGACCAAAGATTGTTGTAGCAGTAATTTATAACCTGCCCCCCCCCCCTTTCCCTGAACCTAAGAGGAACATGCTGAAAATAAAGGAAACAGTATAGACCTCTGATGAACTATCAGAGCCACAACAGTGAAGGGAAAAAGACGAAAACTAATTCTGGAGAACTTGAATGCAGTAACAGACTAAGACACGAGGCTACACAGTCGAGAGCAATATGGATGATAACAAATTATATGGCTTGAGTCTTGTATAATAAGATTTATTGTAATCTTAAGAGTTTGGAACAGGGTCAACGAGGTTCCGACGTTTCAATAGTTATTGATACCAAAATTACACGACCGGAGTTTTTTTTTTTTTTGGGGGGGGGGGCAATAAGTGCGAGCACAAGATACACAACACACTTCTTGATAATAAGTGCAGTTTGCATGAAGGGTTTGTCCTCCCGATGAACATACTTACCAAAAGGTAAATACGAGTGATGGAGTTGATACCTGATATTCAGGAGAGACTCGACGCCTTAGTAATACAGCACAAGACGTGATGAAACTGGAGCTGCGAAGCGATTCAACACGATTCTGAGAGAAATTGGAGAACAACCCATTTAGCAACAGCAATGTCTTTAAGCTGTTCAAAAGCAAGAAAGCATTGAGCACGAGGTAGGCTATAAATGGGAATCAAGGTAGCATAAGAACAAAGGCAACTGCAGAAGGCCTATTGGCCCATGCGAGGCAGCTCCTATTTATAACCACCCAATCCCACTGCGCTTGAAACCCGCGCTTGAAACAATCGAGGGACCCCACCTCCACCACGTTACGCGGTAATTGGCAAGTCTTTCCTAAATCTAAACTTATCCAATTTATACCCATTGTTTCGTGTTCTGTCTTGTGTTGATACTTTTAATACCCTATTAATATCCCCTTTATGTCCATTCACCCACTTGTAAACCTCTATCATATCACCCCTAACTCTTCGCCTTTCCAGTGAATGCAACTTAAGCTTTGTTAATCTTTCTTCATATGAAAGATTTCTAATTTTGGGAATTAACTTAGTCATCCTACGCTGGACACGTTCAAGTGAATTTATATCCATTCTATAATATGGCGACCAAAACTGAACTGCCTAATCTAAATGGGGCCTAACTAGAGCAAGATATAGCTTGAGAACCACACCAGGGGTCTTGTTACTAACGCTGCGATTAATAAATCCAAGTGTCCGATTTGCCTTATTACGAACATTTATGCATTGATCCTTTTGTTTTAAATTCTTACTAATCATAACTCCCAGATCCCTTTCGCAATCCGACTTCGCAATCTTAACACCATCTAGCTCGTATCTTGTAACTCTATCATCATTACCTAGTAATGATGAACTTTACCTCAGAACTTTACATTTATCAGCATTAAACTGCATTTGCCAATCCTTTGACCATTTCAAAACCCTATCTAGATCAACTTGAAGTGATAGTGAGTCCTCCTCCGAATTAATTTCCCTACCGATTTTCGTATCATCGGCAAATTTGCAAATATTGATACTCAAACCTGAATCTAAATCATTTATATATATTATAAACAACAGAGGTCCCAGGACAGAGCCTTGAGGCACTCCACTTACAACATTTTCCCATAAGAACTGGCACAAGGCAAACGAATATCTCGGACAGAGAAGTAATCTAAACTGATTACTTCTAATCATTTAAGTAATCTAAAAGTAATGAGAAGTAATCTAAAATGATGAGGACAGAGACCGGAAGCAGAGAAGTAATCTAAAATAGATCATATGAAGCTCTTCCACCCCCCGCCCCCTCCGTTACGATTCTTCTGGTGGAGTGGGCTGAGGTGTGGCGAGTCGTCTGATAAAAGCAGGTTGGGTGATGATTATTTAGATGGAGTGGGTGTAAGTAACTATCAGCTGACTAGACCAAGCCTATGGTGACCTTACTTGGCCAAAGAGGATTCAAATAATTTAGCAAAGCCATTACAAATATTGTTGGTTTTCTGAGTTTGGCAGCCTAATACATTGCTGGTACGCCATCGGAAAAAAATAATCAAAGTTTAGAAATTATATTTTTTCAAATAGATCTCCCTAGTGTGGAGGTCTAAAGCCAGACCTGGAAAGGGGTACGAATCAGTCACATTAGTGGAGGCAAATTACGTTCGACCATTGTCACGTTGGGACGAAAATTTAAATTATTTTTCCTAACCAGAAACGTCCAAATCAATCGACCTAACCTACCGAGGCCGATCCTTGAAAAACGTTAGTTACGTTGCTATAATTTTCACTGTAAATACGTGTCATACTTCCCAATTTTGACGGATTGATCGATAACGTTAAAAATGCGATGCCGTTGCCGAGAGCACAGGTTGAGTGGTAGTAGTTTTGTTTTTTGTGTAGGGGGGGGGGGCAAGGGGAGAGCCGCTGGGAAAGTGTCCGTGGGTGGTGGTGGTTGTGTAGGAGCTGAGAGGACAAGTTGTGTAGTCAAACTATCCTCTCGAATTTGATGTCAAATTCATCAACAAACAAAATGTCGTACGTCATGGCTCCAGAACATTCACGTTTTCTGTGCGTGGGTCCATCAGTTAGATCTGGCTCGGGCGATCTAGTACATAATTTTCTGTCCGTTGTGATAACTCCAGAATAAGGTCATGGTGCAGTAACGGTAAGAGCAGTAAACATAGTTCATCAGGTTTAACAGGCGTATAATGTTTTTCATAATACAGTGGAGTTTGGGGGTAAGAAAATAATGGCTCTTCTCAAGTTTTGACGAGCGTCTAATTTAATGTCATTTTGTTTAATAAGCGGAACAACCTAAAGTAACCAATTGAAGCTGATAATTATCAGAGGAAGCGCCCAAATTGAGGTACATTCCGCGTTGAGGACTGGTTGATTTAAACAAATAAGCTCGGCTCCAAAATTTCTACTCGCGTGCTCTGATGCCATGGATGCTCCCATTAGAGTAAACCTAGATTTAATTCAGATTTTAGGAAGTTTTTTGTTACCATTTTTATATTGCAAAGGTCAGTGGTTTGCAATATAATGGGGCAAAATTGCCCTGTTGTCACAACAGAATAGGCTACACCATTCGATTTGTAGAAGTTTATTGCGTCATGAATTTTTGTATATACTGTATTAAATGGTAAAAATTAAATGGGTGTGTATGTAATAGCCGTGTTGTATTTTATGAAGGTCGGTTTTCATAGGTGTATTGATAAAAATTGCCTTCAACTTGGCGGAGAACTGATGGCAATATATAAATAGCCCCTCAACACAGTCGAAATGTTGACCAGACCACACCACACACTAGAAAGTGAAGGGACGACGACGTTTCGGTCCGTCCTGGGCCATTCTCAAATCAATTGTGAGTAGTCCAGGACGGACCGAAACGTCGTCGTCCCTTCACTTTCTAGCGTGTGATCTGGTTAACACATTTCATCCACGTTATTGTGACTCATCGTCTGCACCGAGTCGAAATGTTAATGACGTGGTGTTATTTGTGTGTGCAAATGGAACCAATGAGGCCAGGATGCATGGCAGGATGTGCAAAATAGCTATGTTGAAAAGTAGAGGTGCAGCAAGTACAGAGAATTCTATAAAGGGATCCAAGACTCTTCAACACTACCTTTCTTTATCCAGCGACCTTTATAAACACCTCCAAGGAATGGCCGATCAACCAGGCTGTCATTTATGTCGGGCTGCTGCAAACAGTTGCGTCCAACACCCTCGTTGGACAACGTCTCCGCGGAAGCCTAGTCACCGAGGAGACGTTGATCTCTGAAATCAACAATAGGTAGACGCAACAAATAGATAGGGCAAGCCAACTCGACGCGCTTTATAATTTGGTTGCTTAACAAATTAATATAAATGTAGAGATTTAAGGCTAGACTACGCAAGTATCGCCTTGCAGTGGTCACGGTATTAAGATTTTGGCCTTAAGACGGCTACAGGAACCGGTTTGGGTATTTAGCGCAATGCTTTACTAGAACATGATCCACAAAGCGTTTTATGTGACTGTCCATATTTTATATAACTGGTGGTTCCAAGGAACGAACAGGGACCGTGCCTGATCATTCCACCCTGTTGTTTTAGCGTGTGAGGCGAGTGGTGAGAGCGTCAGCCACTACACCTAACCCATCCTTAATTTATGGCTCAAGTCCACTCTGCAACCCATCCTGCTTGTCCAGGTTGCAACCTGTCCTCAGGCTAGGCTCGTCCAGGCTGTAGCCTATCCCAAAGACGGCGCATTAATTTTTAACATTGTGTAATCAAGAACTCAATTTTCACAAATCTAAATCAGTTATTATAAATTAAAAAAAAAATTGCCTTTATACCTGGGTTAGGTGTTTTGATCCTGTTTATACTCGTTTGTATTTGAAGTACGTTGGTGAAGCGTTTAGGGATGCTATTCGAACACTGGAATAGAGAAACTCACTTCAAAGTTCGAACGCAATCAGTTGCAAGTGATGTGTAAAGCGCTTTTCATTCATAAATAGAAGGTAACCCGACATAACCAATACCCATCCACTCACCATCTTGCCTAGTTCAAACTTCATCACTCGTCCCATTTATTACATTCGCTTACAACTTCCTTTATAGGCCCATAACTTCCCCACTCATCCATATCTACAACCCCTAACCTGTCCTCGGACCAAGTCCATTCCATCCAGCGGTCGACCCCAAAGACGCATTCATCAATTTTAACTTTCTGTTCATTCAAAACGGGAATGTTATCAAATATAAATTAATATTATTTTATATTAGCATATTGTATATATTTAGGCACTGGTTAGTTTAAGTTAGGTGTTTAGGTTCTGTTGGGGATTATTTGTATTTGTAGTACGTGGGTGAAGCATTTACAGCTTTGTGGTTCGAACAAAAGTCGTCAGTGAAACATTTGTTCCGGAAGTGTTCGGATGCCGGCCCCCAGCAGGTGGCTGAACACTTCCGGAACAAGGTACCAGGTACCTATTTTACTGCTAGGTAACAGGGGCATAAGGTGAAAGAAACTCTGCCCATTGTTTCTCACCGGCGCCCGGGACCGAACCCGGGACCACAGGATCATAAGTCCAGCGTGCTGTCCGCTCGGCCGACCGGCTCCCAGCTTAGCTCCTACTTTCAATTATGCTTAGCAAGATATAATCTTGTGTTTTCTGGGTTATTGAATATTTTGTTAACATGCCGACATAACTAGCTAAGATGGCTTATGCTGTAGGAAGTTGTAAGATTTGTTTGTGGTATTTATCGTTTAAACATGGCCTAGCTTTTCTGTTCACCTAGCAGTACAGCAGCCCTTAGCAGGTTGCTTCTTCCTAGGGATGTGTAACAAGAGGCCTGGTCGAGGACCGGGCCGCGGGGACGCAAAGTCCAGAAATCATGTCAAGATAACCTCAAGAAGATGACAAATTGCACAAATTTGATGTGAGGGTTCGTTGACCCGCGGTCATTCATGCCAAAGTTTGGTTGTCGCCCTCGTAGTGTAACCATAATTTTCTGGATTTCTGGTTATAGATTTCTTCGCTTAATAGAAGCTCCTCAAACGTTCAGTGTCTTATGACACTTGCCACACTCGTCCACCTCGTTTGCGTCCGATTGATTGATTGATTGATGAAGATTAAGCCACCCAAAAGGTGGCACGGGCATGAATAGCCCGTAAGTGGTGGCCCTTTTGAGCCATTACCAGTATCAATAGATGATGCTGGAGATCTGTGGAGGTGCGACTGCACCCTGATTGATGGGAGATGTCTCCCGTCCGTTTGTATCTTTCCTAACAGTTTAGTACTTGACTGGGAATCACTGCATCAGTTATGATAAATATTTTGGCCCAACAAGGCTGGAACATCTTGTTCTTATCAGTTTTGAGATACTGCACAGTTTGTGTACCAGTTTGTTATTTCAGGTAACCAAATCAACTATACTCTTTTGGTTTTTATTGAGGTTAATTTGGCGAGTGTGAAGATGACGTGAGAAGGGTTGGAGGTGGTGTTGAGAATTGGTGAGAATAAGTTTTGTGTGGTGGGGGGGGGGAGGCGGTTGGCTTCAGGTGAAGAACGGGAAATTGGTTGGGCGGGGTTTGTGGTCGAGGTTCTGATACGGGTGAGTGGGAGGGGAAGGTATTAGGGAGGAGTGGGTAAGAGTTTGAGGGAGGGGTTAGGTGCGGTGGTGGGATGGGTTGTGGGTCTCATGTTAGGTATAAACTTGTGGGGGTGTTACTGATATTGCGACCCATCCTCATGCCTAATAGGTCTCGTTTTTTACGTTATAATAAGAGTTACAAATGCAACCTATTAACCTACATAGCATCCGCTGCCAGATGTAATCTTCCTAACTACCTTCCCTATTTTGCTGGTTCCCTAATTAGAGCTAGGTAGGTTAAGTGGGATGGATTTCTCGTAGCCATTGAGCCTGGACTTAAATCCACCGTACTTCTCACCGTCCCATATCCTCTTGATCCTCATTGTATATCAGTCTTGCAACCTTTGGTTATGTTGCTATCTTCATGCATGTGTGGGGGGGGGGGCGTGTGCATGTGTGTAATGACTCAGTGTAGTTACAGGATGACAGCAACGCTCGTGGGGTCCGTCTTCCCGGCACTCTGTTATAAGGAGCTCTGAAACTACTGACGGGTTGTTGGTGTATGTACAGCGGTTGTAATTAGCCGTCTCGGAGCAAGTTAATATCTGACCAAAAGTTAATTTTTTTGAGAAAAATCTCGGTGCAATAACTGAGAAAAACAAAAATAATAATTGTAAAGAAAAAAGTGACGAACTGGAAGCAAATACGTGAGGTATTGATAGGCTATAGGAAATTATGTAAACCTCGATTACGGTAAATAAAAGTATATAGACAAAAGGAAACTAATAATATTGACAAAGGGTGGAAGAAAGAGTGGTGTAGGTGGACGGGGGTCAGTATCTAGACGGCACAGATCAGCCGGGTAGATGCAGGTAACCATGGTAACCCCTGCATGACGTCAGGTAGGAGCCACAGTTTACACAGGTGGGTGGTGGTGGTGGTATTGGCTGGTGATAGTTGGGTGGGTGTACAGCAAGACTGGTAACTGTGTGACTCACCGTAGATGTAGAGTGCCTTGTATAGTGACTGTTGTGAGCCTCTTGTTGAATCACTTATAACAAGATTGATATGTATATGTATTTGTGTAAATGATTGTATATATGTACATGTGTATGTAACAATAATTGTGTAACTAGCTTCAAAAGATTGTCACTTGCTTAGCTAAACAAACTATGGGGGTTCAATTCCTGAACCCATTATGTGTCTAACCCTTTCCACCACCTCTTACCGGATGGGTATGGGGTGCATAATAAAGAAATTGATTGAATTTTGATATATGGCTGATGTTGGCGTTCATTATATCTGCATTGTGGATGATAACCTGGTCATATGCGCTACCATGTAACGGTTGCGGTGATGTGAATATACGAGAATATACATGGCAGGAAATACGAAACATATATAGCCTCATGACACATGCCTTCATTCTTCTACCCGCCCTTTCCCGGATTTACAAGGTGCGCCGGGCGTGTCCATCTTCAGCCAGTCCCATATAGGGTCTCACTGGACAGTGAATCTCTTTAGTTGCCAGAATCTTAACTTCAGGTGGACAGTAGAGCGACAGTCTCGCTTCATGCAGGTCGGCGTTCAATCCCCGACCATCTAAGTGCTTGGGCACCATTCCTTCCCCCCCGTCCCATCCCAAATCCTTATCCTGATCCCTTCCCAATGCTATATAGTCGGTAATGGCTTGGCACTTTCCCCTTGATCATTCCCTCCCTCCCTGTGTAGCCTCCTAAATGGCTAGGTTAAGATTGGTTCCCCATGCTATTCTTGTGTAGCCTCCTGGATAGCTGATTAATGAACAAATTGTAGTATAACTGCATGTAACATTGTGCAGATACGCAGAGGGGACTAAAGTAATCCACATTAGCTTCACTGTTAATCCCTTTCACACACTGACATTTTAACATGACACAGACAAGGGAACTGTATGGAAGTAACACATAGGTGCAAATTCGTCTCTAGTCGGGCAATAATATATATATTATATATATATAATATAAAATATATAAATATATATTATACAATGTATATTATATAATAGATATTAAGTTAAGCGGAAAAACCTCGTGTGAAAAATAATGCTAAACGAGTTTTCGGTTCAATTCGCTTTCATCAGAGCATTTTAGAATGAAGGAAACGTGGTAGGCAGACCTTGTACCCGCCAGGGCAGGTCACCTGACTACCAAGAACATAAGAATAAAGGCCTGTTGACCTATATACAAGTAAAGAAAGGGGGATAAAACCTACGGATAAAAGGGGACGAAAAAAGGGGTTAAATGGATGCTATATTGAAGCTCATATAGGGATATAATTTGTACATGCCAGGGCTTACATTAAGGGTGTTGTTACATTGTTCAACATTGACTCAATCACATTTCGTTCAACGAAACCCTTACTTTTAACAATACATTTCACCCCTCTGAAATCGATAGAATGATCTATCTTGTCAATTTGTTTGTTTATCCTGCGCAACGCCCCTATGCAGTTGGCAGCGGTGGATAGATTACAAGCACTCTGTTACTACCTACAGTTAGCAAACTGGGGATATTTGTCCTAAGATTTCTGGCAGCAGATAATTTTGAATTAAATATTTACACATCTCTTGAACATTTGTCATAGAATTGTCTCTGAATTCGCGTATTTTTTCGCACTCCATCATATAGTGACGGAGGGTGTGCGAATAAGTTTAAGTTTACATTAGGTTAGGCCTACATCAGCAAATAATGAAAATAACCAGACATACTTGTTACCGAGCTAAACACATATCACATAGGTTCGAACCCTTATCACAGCTCCTACGGATTTTCTCATGACTATTTTTGTTAACGTGTTATGGATGCCTCATAATGTTTTGGTGTAATGCAATATGCTGTTGATGTCCAGCCTTGTATGACATTTAGGAATATTTAATGTTCGTGTTACGATATGTTGGTATAGGAGAGGAAGCCATCCTCGATCATGTGTATGATAAGCCAATCATGTTATAAAACTCTCGCCACAAACGTATGTCGCCTTAGCTTAGAGACTGTACTTGTTTGTGGTCGCTCTCCATCCTATAATACTCGCACGTTAAACTAGCTTATCAAGACTAACTTGCTTAGTTAAATGAATTCTGGGCTTCAGTTGCTGAGCCCATTATGTGGCGCTGTAACCTGCCACAGAATGGATATGTGGTGCATAATAAATGACCTGAAAATGCGTTCTAGCCTCCTATAGGCAGCTCCATATTTTCTTTGTCAAGTAATATGTGGGAGTAGGGTTTAAAACCTGCGGGAAGTATGCAACCCTCTACGTTATCGCTACTCGTTAAACAAATTTAATGTAACCTAACCTTACGAAAATTAAATTTTTGGTTATTATTTGTGTGTTTTATATGGTGTGACATCACTATGACGTCATAATTTCATTGCCGCTACAGGTTCTAGATGCTACTGTTGTGTGGTGTCGTTATGGGAATGGCGGCCATCCGCGCATATTACCGTTATTGTCATGTTCACACTGCCTTCGCCCCGGCCTGGTGCTAGGCCTACTATCCCAGCCAGGTGCTAGGCCTGCTATCCCAGCCAGGTGCTAGGCCTGCTATCCCAGCCAGGTGCTAGGCCTGCTATCCCAGCCAGGTGCTAGGCCTACTATCCCAGCCAGGTGCTAGGCCTGCTATCCCAGCCAGGTGCTAGGCCTACTATCCCAGCCAGGTGCTAGGCCTACTATCCCAGCCAGGTGCTAGGCCTACTATCCCAGCCAGGTGCTAGGCCTGCTATCCCAGCCAGGTGCTAGGCCTACTATCCCAGCCAGGTGCTAGGCCTACTATCCCAGCCAGGTGCTAGGCCTACTATCCCAGCCAGGTGCTAGGCCTACTATCCCAGCCAGGTGCTAGGCCTACTATCCCAGTCAGGTGCTAGGCCTACTATCCCGGACAGGTGCTAGGTTTTAATATTTATACATTGTGTAGCTTGGCTAATAAGTTTTAAATAATTAAATATTAGTCGTTACATCCTGTTAATGGACTAAGTATTTGTTCTTTTTATTTCAGGAGGTATTGTTATTCCGCGCCTCTGAACTTGAAAGGTGGTGGTGTATTTCGGTAAATTCCTTTGAGGTACTGTGAGGGGATTGGGTGGTACAATGAGGTGTGTTTCACACGGGTCATTGTGCTGCTGTGAAGGTGTGAGGCCTCTTACCCCTCCTCATCCCACCCTCCTACATCTATCGCCACATCTATCGCCACATGGCCCACAGGACACGAAAGGGGAATGGCAGCCTTACGGAACTTTTTCGTAATAATTTTTTCCTGCACACTTACGGACCCTGTACATCGTTCAGCGATCTTTGTTGTTATTTACTTTGATTTCAACTTGAGCTACGAGGTCGTCCACGTCAATAATCTTGGGTCGGGAACGACCTCTCAGTTTCCAAGCTTGTAGCCTAATAGACTGAGCCGCCATAATCAATGAAAGTCGTTCTTGTGTCGTAAGTGGATGCGTAAATGCTTGATGAATCCTGGTCCAGCTGGAATGAAAGAGCGTGGGGTGTAGAGGGTGAGGGAAGGGGGGGTGGAGGGCGGCGGTGGTAGGGTAAAGAATTTGAAGGTAAGACAGGGTATGGGAAGGTAGGGGAAAGTGGTTGGGTAGGGTGATAAGGGGAAGAGGGTTCGGGGGGGGGGGGGGGTAGTGAGAGTTTTATCTAGTCTTGGTGTACGTTCTTGGGTACAGCAAACGTTGTTAGTGTTGCAGTTCTCCATTTGTCGACACAACACTTCATACTTTCGAAAACTATTTATATTGATGGTTATGTTACAAATAAAAATTATGGTGTAGAAACTCGTAACATGAGGTTTCTAGCGTTCAGTTCAGTAAGAGCATTACGTATTCCCGGCAGGCCTCCCCAACACCTTGACAAGAGGTCATGTAAGAGGGAACGTTCCTGAATCGTGACGGAACGTTAGTATATTATTACCACTTGCCAGTTGTTAGTGAGGGGGGGGGGTATAAAAGTTGTGGAATTGTGAATCCCTGACGTGAGGCTTCGTCCTGCCGTCACTTCGCTTTCCTTTATAAGCAGTTATTGAAAAGAACTTTTGGTGAAGCTTTTGCGAAGGAAATGTGAATTTTCAATCTATTTTCAACCTTGTTGTTGAACATCAGGTTTTCTTTATGCCGCATTATTTTCTGGTCGAATTTGAAGCTCCCTCTTAGGCTTCAACGCGCAATAGAATTCGTAACAATAGATATAAATTGCCTAAGTTTAGATTCAGGAAAGACCTGGGTAAATACTGGTTTGGAAACAGATTGTTTTATTTATGGAACAAAATCACCGAGTAACACATTAGATGTAGGCTCGCCGGCTTTCTTTAAGCGTTGGTTAGACATACTGTGCATGTAAGTTTATGTAAATACTGTAGGGAACTGAGAGTATATGGTCCAATAGGCTTCTTGTTTAGGCTGTTTTTTTTAAGTTTGCAGCCTTTGAAGTCCATTTATATTATGCAATTGATATTTTGCCACTGTACTTTATCAAGGACATTGGTTCTCCAGAAAGCGTATTTAATACATCGACAGAAAATAGAACTCAAAGCAATGGATACAATTCGGTTCACATGCGGAAAAACCTGGTTGTACACGTATCAGACATAACTGTAAACAAGATTCTCGGATAAATATTATAAATAGACAAATGAAATGTGTTCGGTATAAAAAACAGTAAAACAAGGATGTATTGATTGATACTAGAGGTGTTGAGGAATTATAGGGTTAATAGGGAAGACCTTTGTAATTGTAAAAGTATCAAGTGAGAAAAAGTAGAGAAGAAGCAATATACCTAAATAAATGTTAAAAAAAAAAAAACGGAGACTATGAGAAACAAGGGTTTGAAAGCCTTATACGAGCGATTGGTGGTGAGGCGACATTGCTTGTTCAATAAATCCCTGAACTGTATGTTTGAGGACAAATCTCTCACCCTGTCCATGGAGGACAGAAGAAAATGTATATATACTGGTAAGCATTGTAAATGTGTGGCCACGTCTATGGTAGAAAATAATAATAATAATTGCTTCCTGGGCCCAGGAAGCAATGTACACATGACCAAAGCTGCCGTGAGCAGGTGATCATGCGCAAGGGGGTCGCCAGGGAGCAGCCAGCCGCCCTGTCCGCGTTTACAGCCCTGACGGCGGCCTCGCTGTCTAACTGTCCATATGATTGACGTCCGTGGCTCAGGGTGGACTTGTGGTTCTGTCTACGTTGTAGGGATGGGACTGGGCTTGATAATTGGAGTGACGGGGGGGGGGGGGTTGGTACTCGCCTAGTTGTGCTTGCGGAGGTTGAGCGTCGGCTTTTTGGTCCCTCCTCTCAACTGTGGGCGTGAGGCCGGCTGTGTGGGCGTAAGGCCAGCTGTGTGTGGGCGGGATGATAGGCGTGTTGTGAGAGGGTGATAGTGTTAGGGTGAGAGGACGGGCGTGAGAGTGGTGGCGTTACATTGTCCTCCACATGTGCCGTCAGCAGCCAGGCAGGATATATTGTCTAGCAAATAAGAGCGGCACTGTAGCAGGTAGTGGGGGGGGGGGGTAGTAAGGTTGTGTGTGACGGTACTCGCCTAGTTGGGTTGAGCTCTGGCTCTTTGGTCCCGCCTCTCAACTGGTGTACAGATTACTGAGCCTACTAGGCTCTATCATATCTACATTTTAAAAACTGTGTATGGAGTCGGCCTCCACCACATCACTGCCTACTGGATTCCAAAAGGCATTGTGTGGGGAGTAAGGGTGGCTGACGGTGAGGGGGGGGGGGTTATCCATGGGTGACGGTGTATGGGGGGGGGGGGTCCCTATGGGACGGTGTGGGTAGAGGACCCTGGAGGACGGTGACGGTGTGGGTAGAGGACCCTGGAGGACGGTGACGGTGTGGGTAGAGGACCCTGGAGGACGGTGACGGTGTGGGTAGAGGACCCTGGAGGACGGTGACGGTGTGGGTAGAGGACCCTGGAGGACGGTGTGGGTAGAGGACCCTGCATGGAGGACGGTGACACCGGTGGAAATGTTAGAGTGTATGGCCGGATTCGAGACCATTGATTGTCCCAGGAATCTTGGAATGGTTCCAGCTGCAGTGGGAATGTTGCGGTAGGAGAGGATGTGCCAGGGTCTGCTGCTGCGTCTAGGGTGTGCTGGGGTCTGGGGTCTGTTGCTGCGTCTAGGGTGTGCTGGGGTCTGCTGCTGCTGTGTCTAGGGTGTGCTGGAGTTTGGAACTTCACTGTTGTGACGGTAACGCGTTGGTGTTCGGCTGTTCGAAAGCTAGGGGTATGGCCTCGTCACATATAGAAAAAAAAATAGAAATTCTGGAACTTCGTCTGTGGTAAGGTAAGGAGAAGACACACAAAACACAAGTAAATTTTAACAATGAAATTTTAATTACGTTAAAGAAAGCAAAACATGAATAAAATGGACATACAAATTCGTATAATAAAATCAAAGTAATAAGAATAATCAAATGGCAAAATGAAAAGTTACGTTAAGACAAGTGAGCAAATAACAAGAGTATGGCAAACAAAGTAAATAGGTGCAGGAATATTGGCTTCAAGCTATCACTTCTCTTAGTACACGTAAGCCTGGGGCTTAGTCTACCAACGAGACGTGTTAACTTGTCGAAAGCACGGGATATTCTGAGGACTGAGGTCGTGGCGGCCCCAGACATCAAGTAGTATGGTGGGTGGAGTGCAGTTACAGCTGGACTCGCAGCCAATCAGCGAGGAGCAGGCGACAAGACAGGTAGTTTGGTGGTTCGAGGTGGAGCAGGTGTTCCTGGCTGCATACGTTTTGCTCTCTGGCAAACCTTGGAGATGTTGTTGTCGTTGTTGAATATTTCTTCCATATTAGTTTTGTATAGATTTGTAGCGACGTATTTGGAGGGAAGAGCAGGCTCAATCTCTTGGAGATTATCGTCACACTGTACTACTTTCATTTACTTTAGCCCGGTTCTTAACATCTTGGAATCGAATCATATTGGTCAGTTGAAACAAGAGTCGTCTACTGTTTACACATTTTTTGTTAAGTATGCTTGTTAGTTCTTGTATAATTTTGTTTGAAGTTTTATCATTTGTATTTTATATTTATGTAAATGTAGTGAAATTTTATTGATTTAAAAAAAAATTTTGACTCAATATTGTGCGCATTTGTAATGCTGGGGGGTAGATTCACGAAGCAGTTACGCAAGCACTTACGAACGTGTATCTCTTTCCTCGATCTTTGACGGCTTTGGTTACATTCATTAAACAGTTTACAAGCATGAAAACTTGCCAATCAACTGTTGTTATTGTTATAAACAGCCTCCTGGTGCTTCGGAGCTCATTAACTGTTTGATAATTGTAAACAAAGCCGCCAAAGATTGTGAAAAGATGTACAGGTTCATAAGTGTTTGCGTAACTGCTTCGTGAATCTGGTCCCTGATGATGATCTTGTCTCCGAAACGTTAGTGTCTCTGGGGGAAATAAATGAATAAGATGTACGTGTTTCGTCTTTTAACACGTTCTCCGCGAGGATATAATTTTCCCAGGGACAATTATTGCTGAAATAGTATGACTATATTCATACTGTATTTTAGTTATTGTATTAACTTTTTTACTCTATGATGCGCCTAACTTGTGATAAAGTCGGTCGATTTATTACCTTGCTGTATCCATTATTTTTATTGTATTGTTGATTGTATTGAAGTTGTTTTATTGTATAAACAATGACAAAGACCCCGCTGTAAATGTGCACAACATAATTCGAGTACTTATTGTATACGGTGTATAGTGAAGACTTATTGTATACGGTGTATAGTGAAGAACGGTGCGGTCGCTGTTCAGAACCACCGCTGAATGCCTCGCCAAAATTGCTATACAAGTTTGTGCAGCTTTAGTGAATCTGTTCATTGTGATATATTTAGTTCTGTGTAACAATTATCGCTGTTTTCTTTCAGGTAGGTGTCACCCCCCCCCCCCCTCTCTCTTCACTGGTGATCCAGAGCGGTAGGCGGTCGTTGTGGTGAGTACACGGTGGCTCTAATTGTCTAAAAACTCCTTAATACAGGAAACTGTAAAGGTTGTTCTTGTTATGGATTCAGCTACTCGGAACAAGTTCCAAGTAGCACGGCCTATGGTGAGCCCGTAACTTACCTGGCACAGGAGCGGGGCAAGTAGCACGGGTTATGGTGAGCCCGTAACTTACCTGGCACAGGAGCGGGCCAAGTAGCACGGGTTATGGTGAGCCCGTAACTTACCTGGCACAGGAGCGGGGCAAGTAGCACGGGTTATGGTGAGCCCGTAGTGGACTTACCCTGGAACAGGAGTGGTGCTGTCACTACTGTAAAAGGCTTCTTGTTCCTGTTATACTTAGCATTGAGTAGTCATGAAGATTAAGCCACCCAAGAGGTGGCACGGGCATGAATAGCCCGTAAGAGTAGTCCTGAATGTCTGCTTCAGGTCCTGGTCCCCCCCCCCCTATCCCTCCATTCCAGCCTACAGTGGAACAAGATGGCACGTTCAGCTCTGCTGTCTAGACGTGTCATGGGGAAATTAAGGGAACTAAGGCTACCCTTAAATTAACGATATATTCATAAAATGTCATCAATACGCTGATGATTTATAATGGTTAACTACAGTGGTGCCAGAAATAACTACAGTGGTGCCAGAAATAACTACAGTGGTGCCAGAAATAACTACAGTGGTGCCAGAAATAACTACAGTGGTGCCAGAAATAACTACAGTGGTGCCAGAAATAACTACAGTGGTGCCAGAAATAACTACAGTGGTGCCAGAAAATTTCCTGTTCCAATATACCGGGATGAAAGAGTAAAAAAAACACTTAAAGCTACTAAAAGGTAAACTAACCACTAATTACTGTCTTTACCTGGGTATCTTGAGGTTATCTTGATTTCGGGGCTTTTTAGTGTCCCCGCGGCCCGGTCCTCGACCAGGCCTCCACCCCCAGGAAGCAGCCCGTGACAGCTGACTAACACCCAGGTAACTATTTTACTGCTAGGTAACAGGGGCATAGGGTGAAAGAAACTCTGCCCATTGTTTCTCGCCGGCGCCTGGGATCGAACCCAGGACCACAGGATCACAAGTCCAGAATGCTGTCCGCTCGGCCGACCGACTCCCAGGTAAACCAAAATCCACGAACACGCTATGTAAACTCCTAACTATACTTCACTTGAGGGCACTTCCTAACCTAGAACTCGATGACACTTCCTAACCTAGAACTCGATGACACTTCCTAACCTAGAACTCGATGACACTTCCTAACCTAGAACTCGATGGCACTTCCTAACCTAGAACTCGAGGGCACTTCCTAACCTAGAACTCGATGGCACTTCCTAACCTAGAACTCGAGGGCACTTCCTAACCTAGAACTCGAGGGCACTTCCTAACCTAGAACTCGAGGACACTTCCTAACCTAGAACTCGAGGGCACTTCCTAACCTAGAACTCGAGGGCACTTCCTAACCTAGAACTCGATGGCACTTCCTAACCTAGAACTCGAGGGCACTTCCTAACCTAGAACTCGAGGACACTTCCTAACCTAGAACTCGAGGGCACTTCCTAACCTAGAACTCGAGGGCACTTCCTAACCTAGAACTCGATGACACTTCCTAACCTAGAACTCGAGGGCACTTCCTAACCTAGAACTCGATGGCACTTCCTAACCTAGAACTCGAGGGCACTTCCTAACCTAGAACTCGAGGGCACTTCCTAACCTAGAACTCGATGACACTTCCTAACCTAGAACTCGAGGGCACTTCCTAACCTAGAACTCGATGGCACTTCCTAACCTAGAACTCGAGGGCACTTCCTAACCTAGAACTCGAGGACACTTCCTAACCTAGAACTCGGCGCTAAACCGCTTGACATAAAAAAAGTAAAACGTTAGGGGTAAAAAGGTATAACTGTATCACGACACGGTCAAAAGAATTACAACCTGGAGTGCTAGTGTAAGTGTAGTGCACTTGTAGACCTTTGGCCTCTCACATGTCCCGCAGGCTTCACATACACCAAGGGCACCCCCGCTCCAGCCTCCCGCCTGCCTCCCGCCACATTGCTCAAACCTCACAACTTCCACTATGTTTTGCTCTGTAATAAAACCTTTTACAATGTCCACTAGTTACTAACCGTCACCTACATGTATAAGAAAGTGATCAATTTGTATATTATAATTGTCCAAGGGCCAGTTGTCAAAGGCCGAGGAGTGTCCGGAGTGGACGAAGCCGTAGTGTCCGGAGTGGACAAACCCGTAGTGTCCGGAGTCGGACAATTGATCAGCGAAACATTGAAAGCTAAAACACAAATGTGTGTTTGTTCTTCTGATGTCCAGAAGAACAAAGAAAGATTGTTTGTAATAATTGTACAGTATTACAGCGAGCACAAACACACTGTACAAACATCACTGGGGAGGGAAAGGGGGGAGGGGGGGGGGCGAGGCCGATGTATTTCCTGATTGAATTTGGCTATTAACAAACAGACGGCACTTAACGGCCAATTCCCGCGAATGGTTCTTGGAGGCGGGGGATAATTGTACTCCACAAACGGATACACAATGAAACGTGCCGTATATTGCTCTGGTCATACGGCTTCTGTCAGATTATCTAATATATGCATTGCATACATACATACATATATATATACATGCATATGTATGTATGTATGTATGTATGTACTCTCCTAATTGTGCTGAGCTCCCCTGGTGGTTCTGAGAGTACCTCCTGGTAGCTGTTAGGTTATTTTCTTGTCTTAGATCGGAATTCCCTTTAGTAACTTGCAGGTTAGAATACAAAATTGTGACGACGGTATGTCGGCTATTGGAATTTACTAATGTAGATTCTTATATATATATTGAATTCTAGTCGGTAAGGAGTTTGCCTAGAAGGCGCAAGGTACAGGTGAGGGTGGAGGCATTATTGTCCTGGCTGGTGGGTATTGTTCTAGGGACTAGCCTAGCAGGTGAGCAGCCAGAGCATGGACCCCAGACACTCGTATTGTGTGGTGGTGGGGGGGGGGGGGGAAGACCAGAGTACACTGGTAGGTATGTACTGGAGGGTCCCCTTTTTCCCCATTCCCACCCTCCCCTCTTCCCTCCCAGTTGAATGTGTGACGTGGGGGAAGCAAGAGATCAAGGTAAGGAATAGTCCAGTTATGGGGTCACCTGTCATTGGATTTGAGGCCAGTATTCATATTTCGGTGTGTTTACACCTCCCTCCTTCCCTCATTCTTCCCCCTCCCTTGTTCTTCCCCCTCCCTCCTTCCCTCATTCTTTCCCCTCCCCTCTCCTGTCCCCCTCCTCTCGCTATATTAGGACCTGAATAACATGAATAATTTCTTAGTGAACTTTACAAACTGACGAGTTGAACTTTGCAGCGGCGCAACATTTGAAGCTTGCGATAGCGGGATATCTAGACTCTACATTGACCTTTAAAACTAAACTTTAGAAAACCCTAAAATTGTGTAGAGTTCTTTGCTTGGAAAGTGACATGTATAGTACATGAAAAAGCTGACGAACCTTTTTTTAAATGTAAATGTTACCAAATGTACTGAAATAGTGAATTTTGTGTGGAAGTTGCAAGTTGATCTTTGTAACTAGCCAACCGTGGTGAGCCTGTTAGGACGGTCAATGTGAACTAGTGGCTATTGATCTCTAGAAAGCGTGGAACACCTTGACCTTTCAGCGGGCGCTGACCTGTTTGATCTCCAGCGGGAACTATTGCCAAGTGACCCCCGGAAAACAGGTCAGTTGAACAATTCACTTTCTCTCCGCAAGGGCACGCCGCGCCGAGCGGTACCCTCGCCGCGCCGAGCGGTACCCTCGCCGCGCCGAGCGGTACCCTCGCCGCGCCGAGCGGTACCCTCGCCGCGCCGAGCGGTACCCTCGCCGCGCCGAGCGGTACCCTCGCCGCGCCGAGCGGTACCCTCGCCGCGCCGAGCGGTACCCTCGCCGCGCCGAGCGGTACCCTCGCCGCACCAAATAGTCCTGTGCCACACTTTTGATGGTATCATATTACTCGGTTGACATCATGACTGTACATGACGTGCCACACCACCACGGGCCACACTCCACCACTGTGTGGCGATGGGGCCTGGGAGAGCGTGGTGATGGGGGAGAGGCCTGGGAGAGTGATGGGGGGGGGACCTGGGGGAGCGTATAGTGATGGGTCAGGAAAGGTAATAGAGGTAGAAGAGGAGACTGGTGATGGGTTGTGAACAAACTGGGGTACGAGCACAAGAGACAGGTTGAGTGAATGATGGTCCCGGGGGGGGGGGGGGGGCACTCGGGACCTGAAATACAAAAGATCTAAAATGGGTTTCTCATGTCGGCAGTGTAGAGTCCTGGAGTTTTGTAGAGGAGGGTGGAACACCAGGCCGGTTGGTGGCGGAGGGGGGGAGGGGTTGAGAACCATGGCTGGAGGGGGGGGGGGTGAGTACCCTGGTTGGGGTTGAGGGCTGAGTACCCTGGCTTGGGGGGGGGGTGAGAACCCTGGCTGGGGGGAGGGGGGTTGAGGGCTAAGCTGTAATTTGTCCATGATGACAGTGTTGTCAAGGGTCACAAGCAGGCAATCACACACATAGAGCCCCGGACAAGGACAAAAATAGGAAGCTGTGAAAAAGATGCCTGGCTGGGAGACCAGGCGTGGGGGGGGGGGTCACACTTTAAGGAGTCCAGGCGCGGAAAACAGTATAAGAATGCAACGTATGAATTATTACCATCACTTACCAATTCTTCAAGTTGTACTTGCTGGTATGGAAGCAGAAGATGAACATCTTAATTAAGTTACATGTTGGAAATACTCAGACTCGTTCAAAAGGTTCACACTAATAGTAGTGTGTGTAAAAAGAGCCCCATTAAGAAAAGGTGCTGTAAGTGCTCTCTTAAGAGGACTCTAAATATAGAAGGAATTGGACCTGTTTTGCCCGTGCCTGGTAGAGATGAGCTGAGAACTCACAAAAAAATTCTCTCTCGGGGCCAGGCACAAACCCCAGAGTTTGAAGACTGGACTGTGGAAAATAATACAAAAACAACTCCGTTACTAAGAGGATTTGTCACACTAGCATAAATGTAACTGTGGGAGACGCTGGTTGATGATGACTGGTCACTCAAAGGTTTACTGTCGGCTGGAGGAAAACCTTTCCCGCGCGGCCTACGGCGCTCGCCACGCCGCCCTCCTCCATAACCTATATTTATTTCCTTTAGCACAGAAAACGGACGGTTTATTTGTGCGCTGAAGAGGCTAGTTCGTTATCAAGGTCTGGTATGATAGGAGACGAGAGAACCTTTGAGAAGGGGAACTGGAGACTTGTATGAGGCCGTGTTTGTTTTCCTGTCCTACAAATAACAACTCATACTCTAGACTTCTATCGAGGTCGATTAGGGAGCCGTTCGGCCGAGCGGACAGCACACTGGACTTGTGGTCCCGGGTTCCATCCCGGGCGCCGGCGAGAAACAATGGGCAGAGTTTCTTTCACCCTATGCCCCTGTTACCTAGCAGTAAAATATGTACCTGGGTGTTAGTCAGCTGTCACGGGCTGCTTCCTGGGGGTGGAGGCCTGGTCGAGGACCGGGCCGCGGGGACACTAAAGCCCCGAAATCATCTCAAGATAACCTCAAGATAGGTCACCTTACCTTGAGGTTACCTTGATGATTTTGAAGCTTAGTGTCCCCGCGGCCCGGTCGTCGACCTGACCTCCTCGTTGCTGGACTGGTCAACCAGACTATTGGACGCGGCTGCTCGCAGCCTGACGTACGAGTCACAGCCTGGTTGATCAGATATCCTTTGGAGGTGCTTATCCAGTTCTCTCGAACACTGAGTGGTCGGCCAGTTATGTCCCTTGTGTAGTGGAAGCGTGTTGAACAGTCTCGGGACCTCTGATGTTGATAGTTCTCTCTCAGAATACCTGTTGGACCTCTGCTCTTCAACGGGGGTATTCTGCACATCCTGCCATGTCTTCTGGACTCGTGTGCTGTTATTTCTGTGTGCAGGTTTGGGACCAGCCCCTCTAATATTTTCCACATGTAAATTATATATCTTTCCCGCCTGCGCTCAAGAGAATACAGATTTTAGAGTAGTTTAGATGTTTTACCGAGGTCCTCCATTGTCGAACTATTAACCCACTCCAGAATACAGCAGGCACAAGTTACCTTACTTCCGGGTACCTGTTGACTGGTAAGTGAGCAGAGGTGTAAGGTGAAAGGAATCGGGGGGGGCCCCCCCCACCTGTCCCTTCCGGGAATCGAACGCGGTATCCCCGGATCTATTTGGAGAATGAAGCCAACTGTACTCTTAAGGGTGCGTGTGTTTGGTGCAACTTTTGCACAACTTTTGTGCGCGCGCGCGCGTGTGTGTGTGTGTGTGTGTGTGTGTGTGGAGAGGATGGGTGGGGCAAACAAAACAGTTCCATTGAGGATGTTGATTTAGAGGGTCGAGGGGAGAAGAGAGGGACGGGAAGGGGAGGGAAGCGGAAAGGTTAATATTAAGTGAAAACATATACAATAGGTTTTCACGTAGTTAAGATGCACGAGTACAGTGAATGTGGTTTCTTGCAACCTGGGCGTTGACAGACGAGGAGTACTGGCTGGGCCAGAGGGAGGGGGGGGGGAGGTCAGGGAGATAGTGAGGGAAGAACTGGCAGCGAGGAGGAGGAGGAGACTTGAGAGACGGAGAGGGAGGGAGAGAGAGGGGGGGGGGGAGGTCAGGGAGATAGTGAGGGAAGAACTGGCAGCGAGGAGGAGGAGACTTGAGAGACGGAGAGGGAGGGAGAGAGAGAGGGGGGGAGGTCAGGGAGATAGTGAGGGAAGAACTGGCAGCGAGGAGGAGGAGGAGACTTGAGAGACGGAGAGGGAGGGAGAGAGGGGGGGGCGTGTGCTAAGTTGTGGAGGAGGTTCAGGAAGTTTATTAATAAGGTACACACAGTGTGTTTTTGTTTCGTGTTCCGCCCTTCTGTTGTGAGGAGGAGGGGGGGGGGCGGTGTGGGTGGGGCTGAAGAAGACAGGTGGGGGGGAAGGGAAGGAAGAGTGGTGGCATGGACTGTGGTTGAAGGGTGTAAAAGGGGGTTGTAAGGGTGTAAATGGAGTGAGAGGAAAGGTGTAAGAGAAGTGTTGGAGAGTGTAGAGAAGGCAACAGTGGGGGGAAGGAGGGGGGGGGGGAGCAGATATAGGGGGTAGTAGGGGGGGTGTTAACTTGGGACAGTGATACACTGGGTGATTGTGGCTCCGCCCCTTCCCGGGTACTAAATGGACACGTGTGAGAGCGCGGGCGCTCTTCAAGATATAGTCAAATATCCACACATTAACACATTGATTGTAACCATGATATATATGTGCTTCAGCCTACAGTTTAGACCTATTGTCTTATGAAGACTATGCCCGAAACGCTTTGCGTAATAGTGGCTTTAGGCATTGTATGTACTAGCTCTAAGTCCACCAATCTTTGTAAAAATTTCTTATGTATGTACCTTACCTAAATAAACATTTATTTATTTATTTATTTATATTATGTATGACCCTCTGTCCTGCGTGACAGTGAACACCAGCATTATCCTCACTTTAATAAGACTATATCAAAATCCTCAGATTAGGCAAAATTGTAATTAATTTTGTCAATAAAGATGTTAATAATAATATTCATGGTAAAGGTGGAGGGAGTCGGGGAGTTCCTGGAGGCGGTCCCCGGCTCCAGGTGGTGGTGTGGTGGTCGTGATTGCTCCGTGTACCACAGTGTCCACAACTTCCAGGACTGAGCAACTGTGGAAATTCTGGGTCGTGGATCTACTCTCCCAGGCGTGGTTTATGCTCTGTATTCCTCCTTTACACTCTTGGAATACACGGCATAAACCACGCATGGGAGAGTGGATCCACGACCCAGATATTGCATTGCAAATGCAAATTATTGCAATGTAAATTTATAAGTTGCAAAAAATAATAATTCTTTGTGAATCTCCTCATTACTGGGAGTCACAAAAACAACTCATCGTGCCACAGTTTATCTTAAAATTTTCATTCATGTATATTTTTAAAAAGATTTTTCTACAAATTCCTATTAATAGCAATTTAATTCACTCTGGTGTTCTTGAGGATATGATGACAATGTACCCAAGGTTTGTGAGTGGAGAGTAGTGACCACAGATCCAGTATGAGTATGTGTGCATGTATATATAACATTAATAATTGTGTAACTAGCGTCAAAAGAGTATATGCTTAGCTAAACGAACTAGAGGGTTCAGTTCCTGAACCTATTATGTTGTTGTTATAGATTCAGCTACTCGGAACAAGTTCCTAGTAGCACGGGCTATGGTGAGCCCGTAACTTATCTGGCACAGGAGCGGGGCAAGTAGCACTGGCTTTGGTGAGCCCGTAGTGGACTTACCCGGCACAGGAGCGGTGCTGTGTGGGACCTGATGATTGATTGATGAAGATTAAGCCACCCAACAGGTGGCACGGGCATGAATAACCCGTAATGGAACCTATTATGTGCCTCTGTAACTCTTTATACCACTGCCCACGGGATGGGTATGGGGTGCATAATAAAGAAATTGAATTGGTCCAGTATGAACATAACTGCGGGCCCCCAGCACCCCACAGCAGCTCTTGCCACAAACTGTAACTTATGGTTATCTTGATGATTTCGGGGCTTAAGCGTCCCCGCGGCCCGGGCCTCGACCAGGCCTCCTTTTTGTTACACACCCCGAGGAAGCAGCCCGTAGCAGCTGTCTAACTCCCAGGTACCTATTTACTGCTAGGTAACAGGGGGCACCAGGGTGGAAGAAACCTTTTGCCCACATGTCTCCGCCTCCACCGGGGATCGAACCCGGAACCTCAGGACTACGAATCCGAAGCGCTGTCCACTCAGCTGTCAGGCGCACCTTGGATGACCAAACCACACACACAACAGATGTGGGAACCGACCTGTGAGATTTATATTTATTTAATTTATATGAATTTATATTTACGTTAATTTATATACTTCGATAGCAATTTGTATAATGATAAGTGGACTGTATTTCTGCAATAATCTCATAATCTCACAAATCGATCCTCTACACATTAGGGGGGGGTTATTAAATTAATATATATGCAGCCAATCAAACTACAGTAATAGCTACATACATTGATGAGGTTCCTTATCTTATAGTACAGCAGGTTAGTCCACCAGGTATAACTAGGGTGTAGACACCAAATTATCCTCTTTGAGGTAGCTTCCATATCACCCAGTAACTGGTGCACAAATCTTCCATCCTCGTCTTGACCTGTCAAAAGTGCGCTAGCTGTGAAGCCAGAATCCTATATATGACAAGTATATCAGAGAAAACACTATACAGTACATGGAACATTGAGACCTGGCTTAATTACCTTTAGTTTGAGGCTTCCATGTGATCTAACCGGGTCACCCTATATAATGACATTAATGGCCACTAATGATAAATAATGGGTTTCGGAAAGAACACTTAACTTGATTTGTTGACAGCGTGTTGACAGATGGTACACCTTTGGTATCCATAACACTACGTCCAAGTAAAATTAACAGGAGCCGAATTTGCTCCCGTGTGAGCCTCTGGTCTCGTATAAACAACAATGGCTGTTTCACTCCATACTATTGACGTTACTGGCCGACATTGTCCAGAATGATAGGAGCCGAATTTGCTCCACACGTCTCGGAGGTGACACAACAATGGCTGCCCTCCTTCCTCCCCTGCCGCCTGGCCTACTTTGTCCAGATTTCAGAAAGTGATAGAAGGGTCACATTTACTCTACTTTAATATTGATAATTAAGTTAATTTATATAAGATGTTTTTATGATGGTAAAGTCCAAAGACTAATGTATTTAAGAATAATTCCCAGCAGAATAGCTGGTGAATTATAATAGTATGTGGTGATGATATCCCGTTTTCTATAGACGGTAATTCCACTACAAGTTACGTTTTCTATGGGTAACTTGTTGGTAATACAGTTATTATCTGTATGATTATTAAATGGTGTCGGATTTTCCGACAACAGAAGATGGGGAAACGAAGACTTCATGATAGACCAGAACGGACCGAAACGTCGTCGTTTTAACATCTTCTGATGTGCGGTTTGGTCGTATCTTCAGCCACGTTGTTAATAATAATGTATTAAAGTAACAGTACATCATTCAAAATGCATTACAAACGGAATGTTCGATTTCTAGATGGAGCTGCGGGTACTGTATACTATGCTTGCAGCCAGTGATACACTCAACGTTTCGGGCAACAGCATTTAGACTCGTTTGTTGTTTTTAGATTCAGCTACTTAGAACAAAAGTTCCAAGTAGCACCGGCTAAGGCGAGCCCGTAGTGGACTTACCTGGTCCAGGTAAGTCCACTGTACCTGTAACGTGCTGTAACGTGGTTTGACTCATCGTTTGTAGCTCTTTATATGATGGAGAGCTGTTAACTGCGGGCCGCTCCAAACAGCAGCCTGTTGGACCAAGCTCTCGCAAGCCAAGCCTGGCCTCGGGCCGGGCTTGGGGGAGTAGAACAACTCCCAGAACCCCATCAACCAGGTACAATCCAGGTATATATTTGTCAAACAAGTATATAACATGTTCGTGACCCGTTTCATACATCATGCTTCATACTCGCTGAAGTCACAACTTGATGTATCTGAGGAAATATCGAGGTCATTAAATGGGATCGAACTCACGATCCCATCACGCTATGTCAATGTTATGTTTTTTCTGACCAGCACTCAGTTAAAACAGTGTTAAAAAATCTTCATTATATAATAAATTTTCACATTCCTCATTTTTCTCATTCTAGTGTCTTTTGTAAACTTGTTATTATCACTTTCCTCGTTAAGGAAGCTTTTAACACGTGTTTTACATTGTTATTTTATATTAGAGAAGCACGTGGGTATCATTTCCTGGGAGTTACTAATACAAGACAAATTTGGTGCGAGAAGTGAAGAGAAAGCCAAGAGGAAACAAATGTGATAAATTAGTCCACACAGAAATCACAATTGTGTGATGCATCAAATGAACAAATGATAATGGATCTGCAGGATCCAGTAAGTTCAGTAGAATGCTCTCGGACGCAGGTTCGAATCCTCGTCACGCCCCTTGTGGATTTGTTCATTTGATAAATTAGTTATTGCTACAAGGGAACACTGGAACACATTTCTGGTAACACTTGAGAGGAGGGGGTGGAAGGGGAGGGGGGGGGGAATACGTGGTTATCAGAGCGGCTGGAAATATCCTGGTGGAGAGGCCCCATTGGTCCAGGGAAAATAAACGGGTAATAAAGAAGATTTTGGAGAGATGGCGCGAGGTCTTCCACCTCAAGAATTACATCACGTTTCCTGGCGAGGTATAAACGGGTCAGAGAATATTCATCACGGTAGGCTTGGCCTAGGTGGGGGGGGGGGAGGCTTCGTGTAGGTGTGTAACATTGATTTATATAGATAACGCCCCCTAGAAATGTAAATGATTTACCTAGCGTTAACATTGCGTTGGTTCTGTGGACCAACACGCTAGCGGTCCCGTCTCTCCCTCTCATTGCAGTAACTATTTCATTGCTCCACCCATCCTATGCCAGGTAAGTTCACTACGAGCTCTCCATAGCCCGTGCTACTTGCCCCGCTCCTGTGCCAGGTAAGTTACGGGCTCACCATAGCCCGTGCTGTTTGGAACTTGTTCAGAGTAGCTGAATCTACAACAACAAATTTCATTGAAATTGAAATTAAAATAAGTTTATTGAGGTAAAATACACACAAAGGGATGAGGTAGCTCCAGCTATTCTCGCCCCGTTCAGTACATCGTGTTAATACATACATATATACACACATCACAAACAATAAACATATTACCAAACATTCTGAGAGATAAACATATAGATTTTCTCCTTTACACAAGTAACTATTTCATTGACTCAGGTGTTCTGGACGACATCCTAACAATTTATCCAAAATTTGCTTGTCCATTTTAAAGAATGAAGAACAATTTTTATTTATATTACTTCTAAGCTGTATCACTTATGAACCCATTCCGTGCCCTGGTGCGGCAGTGCACAATAGAAAGTTGTTTTTACTTATACATACATTAAAACATTAATTGTAACCATGATATATATATATATATATGTGCCAGTTTAGACCTATTGTCTTATGTATGACCCTCTGTCCTGCGTGACAGTGAATACTAGCATTATCCTCACTTTAATAAGACTTAATCGAAATCCTCAGATTAGGCAAAAATTGTAATTAGTTTTGTCAATAAAGATGTTAATAATAATAATAAGGAACTGGTGGAAAGTTCACGAATTTCACTCTGGTGTCATTATCTCGGCTCTGAAGTCATTTCCGCTCCCAGGAACACCGGTCCAAGGAACAGAGGTCCACTGGTGTTCAGTATCCTCCCAGCAAGTATAAAAAATACTTGCCGGAACAAAAGTGGAATTCTTCAAGAACAAAACTGGAAAGTTTTCCATAAAAAGTGCCGGGCCAACCGGGCTGTAGTGGATACGTGGGGCTGCGGGCCGCTCCAAGCAACAGCCTGTTGGACCAAGCTCTCACAAGGCAGAACTCTCAGAACCCCGTCCAGGTACAATCCTTTGTAATAAGCTTCCATCCTTCCCCCCGCCCGTCCCATAAATGAGGTACTATATATCTTCATCACTGGGATGAATGGCTATGAACCAAATGGCATTTTAGGACGCATTGTTAGGGAAATTATTCACTCTATTGTAAGCCTTAATTCCTAATTGGTTCCTATCGTTTACTAATTGACAGAACTAATCAATTAAACAGAACTGTCAATTAGAACTATTTACTAATTGACAGTAGGCTACTTAACCCCGCTGTGTCTTGTTAGTAATTACTGCTATTTCAAGACCAATCCTGTAAAATTGATTTTTATTAAAGTTTATAATTGGGCGACTCGGGTGTCGACAGCGGTGTAGTTCGTACTTCGGGTAGACCAGGGTAGACTTGGTAGATGTTCCTTGCTAAGAAGAGTGGCGGCCGGTCAGCGAGCCCTCTACATCTACCCTACATCTACCCTTCTGCTCATCTTACAACCTATAGCCCCTTCTCATCATTTGCCACTCCGTAAATATTGCAACTATTTTGTCTACCCAGAAAAAGTTCTTCCTCGGTGATGCCAAACCATTTTAGATGTAATTCCTTTGTTATTGCAACTGCGCTGTTATTTACAGCTTCCCCCCCCCTTCCCCCCACCTTTCCCCCCCCCCTCGTTACACTTTATTATCATTTATTTGGCCAGTTCTTGTTGTTTTCTGTTGGGAGTGTTTTAGAGGGGAAATATCCCCAGCCAGGCATAAAGTTCCCCAACTTGGGAGGTGACCTCGCCGTAAACATTAACTCCCAGACTTTCCCCTAATCCCTGCCACCAGGCTCATGACTTATAACACCAATATATACGCCTCTCCGTGCCTGGACCCGTGTCTGTGGGGGGGGGGGGGGGGGGGGGGACTAGTCTCGTCGCCGTGTCTGTACGGGGGGGGGGGGACTATTCTTACCCATGTCCGGTGTTGCCATAGAGGTGGTCTGAACTCCGCTGGTCGTACAGTAAAGCTAATCTGCCAATTGCAACCCTTTGCTTAAACCTAGAAGTTATTCCAGATAAAATGGTTGGTCTAAAGTGGCATATAGAGATGTGGATATAGAGGGGAAGCTGGGGGGGAAAGGTTGAGGGGGGGAGGATGGAGAATAGTGGCTTGAGGAACAGTGAGGTGAGGGGAGAGAGTGGGGGGGGGGGGGCGGGGGCGGGGCGGAAGTGCGGCGTTCCGGTGAGAGGGGAATTGTTTGTCGTTTGTGCAGGTTTGAGTTTTGTTGGGGGGGGGGAGTTTGTGCGCGGGCGCGTGTACAGTGTAGTGCGCGCTCGCGTGTACAAGGTGCGTTAGAATGAGTGGGTGAGTTCTTTACGGGGGAGGGGGGGGGGGTAGTCAGCCACTCTTTTTAAAGCTGTATGTATGGTAATGTTAAGGTCTGGGATTACTTAACTTCCCTTTCTCTCTCTAGCTCTCTCTCTTCCCTCTTCTTTCTCTCTCCCTCTCTCTCTCTCTTTCCCTCTTCTCTTTCTCTTTCCCTCTCTCTCCTCCCCTCTTTATTGGTGTTTATTTTCCGTCCCCCTCTATACATTCCTATCCCCTCCCACACGTCAATCTGGCGCGTCCCTTCCCATGCTCCTTGAAGACTGTCCCGGGACTCTCCTATCCCCGGTGGTCCGGGACTCTATCCCAATTTCACACGCAATCAGGCTCCCCCTCCCCCCCCCCCCCCGGCTTGGTATACCTATCTCATTAAGCCTTCCCATTTCCCCATTCCGGTAGCCTTATTTCCCATCCAGGTATATTGCTCCCATTTCTGTGCCCCATGCCACGAAGATCATCTATTCCCTCCCCCTTCCTTCAACTTCAGGTCGCCCATTTCAACTTCAGCCCCCCATTACTACATACAACTTCAGCCTCCCATTACCACATACAACTTCAGCCCCCCATTACCACATACAACTTCAGCCCCCCATTACCACATACAACTTCAGCCCCCCATTACCACATACAACTTCAGCCTCCCATTACCACATACAACTTCAGCCTCCCATTACCACATACAACTTCAGCCTCCCATTACCACATACAACTTCAGCCTCCCATTACCACATACAACTTCAGCCTCCCATTACCACATACAACTTCAGCCTCCCATTACCACATACAACTTCAGCCTCCCATTACCACATACAACTTCAGCCTCCCATTACCACATACAACTTCAGCCTCCCATTACCACATACAACTTCAGCCTCCCATTACCACATACAACTTCAGCCTCCCATTACCACATACAACTTCAGCCTCCCATTACCACATACAACTTCAGCCTCCCATTACCACATACAACTTCAGCCTCCCATTACCACATACAACTTCAGCCCCCCATTACCACATACAACTTCAGCCTCCCATTACCACATACAACTTCAGCCTCCCATTACCACATACAACTTCAGCCCCCCATTACCACATACAACTTCAGCCTCCCATTACCACATACAACTTCAGCCTCCCATTACCACATACAACTTCAGCCTCCCATTACCACATACAACTTCAGCCCCCCATTACCACATACAACTTCAGCCTCCCATTACCACATACAACAATTTCCATCCGGCTCGCCAGTCCAGCGACGTCTTTAATTCACCGCAACAAATTGGTTCAAATCTGTTAACTTTGGCCAGAAAAGTTTAATGATGTCCAATTATCTCTCCCTTTCCCTTCCCTTACTCTCTCTCTCTCTCTCTCTCTCCCCCTTCCGCTCCCTTTCCATGGCTTGCTGCCTTAATACGTTCCCGAGGATCAATGTCCCCCCCGCGGCCCGCTCTCTGACCAGGTCTCCTGGTTGGCGGTCTGATCAAGCAGGCTGTTATGCGCCGCTGCTCGCACGGTCTGACGTATCAAATTAGTCCAGTTAATCAAGTACCATTCGGAGGTAGTTACAGAGTTCCACTTTGAATACGATTGAGAGGTCGGCTAGTTGTACCTGATGTGTGTGTGTATATAATATACGATGTTGAAGGGTTTTGGGCACTTAATGTTTGTATTATTATTATTGTTATTGTTATAGGCAGGTGGTGTTGGGCAGGTGTTAGGTGTAAATGTGATCAACGGATTATAAATTGTATCAGTGTATGGCAGCCATGTTTGAGAGTGGTCACAAGTGTATGTGTATGAATTAAGGTATACCTGGTTGATACCTGGTTGATGGGGTTCTGGGAGTTCTACTCCCCAAGCCCGGCCCGAGGCCAGGCTTGACTTGTGAGAGTTTGGTCCACCAGGCTGTTGCTTGGAGCGGCCCGCAGGCCGACATACCCACCACAGCCCGGTTGGTCCGGCACTCCTTGGAGGAATAAATCTAGTTTCCTCTTGAAGATGTCCACGGTTGTTCCGGCAATATTTCTTATGCTCGCTGGGAGGGTGTTGAACAACCGCGGACCTCTGATGTTTATACATTGTTCTCTGATTGTGCCTATGGCACCTCTGCTCTTCACTGGTTCTATACGTCATATCAAGTTGACGGGAGATGGTGGTGGGGCGTATTGAGGGGTATTGTTTTTGTTAATGGGGTGCAGTGATTGTAGCGAGGCAGGGCAGTGATTGTCGCGTCAAGGCTGCACCGCAAACCCAGTAAACAAACAACCTGGTAGATCCCCACTGACAGGTTACAGGTACCTCTGGATCTGACTAAATGTCAACTCTCGGCAGAACTATTCCCATACTTTGCGTCACTCAGAGCCGCGTCTAACAGCCTGGTTGACCAGTCCAGCAACCAGGAGGCCTGGTCGACGACCGGGCCGCGGGGACGCTAAGCCCCGGAAGCACCTCCAAGGTAAAGTAACCACTATGTAATCGAATGTGAAACAATCGCGGAATTCAGAGTTAACTGCATCAATGGTGTTCAAAGACATGTGTAAGTACTTCATGAAGTACTACCAAGAATGCTGTTGTGTAAATAGTTTCCTAAGATGGTCACCTGCTTACCTGAATGAGCTGTGAGTTTCAGTTGGTGAGCCCATTGTGTGCCTCTGCTACCCTCTCCTCCACCACCACCCACGGGACGGGTATGGGATGGGGTGCATAATAAATGTACCAAATCGTCAGGCTCTACGGGATGTGTTCAAATTGTTCACAAGACGAGTGTACGAAGCTCAGTTTTTGTTCACTTTCTATCCGGCCGGATACACGCCGCGTGTCCGGCCGGATACATACCGTCACACATGCAGACGCTTCCACCCAAAATGCAAAATTGACTAGTTTTCTGTATCATTTATCTTTTACAGTTACTTTGTTTTATTTTCATTTTATTTTTGTTGAGGGTGGTGGGGGGAGGGGGTGGGGAGTAAAGTTAGGGGTGGTGTTGGTACATGAAGCTGGGGTGAGGGGGAGGGTTGGCAGCCCTGGGGCGCGGAGATTGATGAGCAGGGGTAGACCACCAATTAAATCAACCCCACTCCTGAACACTACAACAATTAGTTATGTTGACGGTGTTGGTGACAGCTCTCTGGGGACCTGGGGAGGTGTTGGGGGTGCTGGGGGAGGTGTTGGGTGTGCTGGGGAGGTGTTGGGGGTGCTGGGGGAGGTGTTGGGGGTGCTGGTGGAGGTGTTGGGGGTGCTGGGGAGGTGTTGAGGGTGCTGGGGGAGGTGTTGGGGGTGCTGGGGGAGGTGTTAGGGGTGCTGGGGAGGTGCTGGGGGAGGGGTTGGGCGTGCTGGGGGAGGGGTTGGGCGTGCTGGGGGAGGGGTTGGACGTGCTGGGGGAGGTGTTGGAGGTGTTAGGGGTGCTGGGGAGGGGTTGGGGGTGCTGGGGCAGGTGTGGTATTGTTGGAAAGGGAGTTTTGGGTGTCGCTAGACAGCGATATTGAACTATCAGTCAATATCTCCCAGGGATATATTTCACCTCTCAACTAGTCAACTATTTGTGGACTATCTACTATTAGTATAACTATCTCCTCTGGGTTAGAAATGTCGCGTGATACAGCGGCGGAAATGTCGTTAGTCTGGCTAAGCGTCATCATCAGAAATTGCATATTTTTATAAGTTTTGAAGAAGCTATGTATATTCATACAGTTACCTCCTAAACTAGAACGGGCCCCCTCTAGCTGTTACTTTGGGTTGAAGGGCTTCTACCTGCCTACCTAACCTAACCTACCCTACCTAACCTACCTAACCTACATTGTGTTCATTCCGGGAGTCAATGTCCGCGCGGCAAAATGCCATCCTAGCTACTACTAGTCAGTACTGCTACTGTTGGCCAGTGGCACACCTGCTGTTGGTCGGTGGCACACCTGCTGGTTGGCCAGTGGCACACCTGCTGGTTGGTCGGTGGCACACCTGCTGGTTGGCCAGTGGCACACTTGCTGGTTGGTCGGTGGCACACTTGCTGGTTGGTCGGTGGCACACCTGCTGGTTGGCCAGTGGCACACCTGCTGGTTGGCCAGTGGCACACCTGCTGGTTGGCCAGTGGCACACCTGCTGGTTGGCCAGTGGCACACCTGCTGGTTGGCCAGTGGCACACCTGCTGGTTGGCCAGTGGCACACCTGCTGGTTGGTCGGTGGCACACCTGCTGTTGGCCAGTGGCACACCTGCTGGTTGGCCAGTGGCACCAGAACACTAGTCTATATAGGATCACCCTTTGCAACATAAACACGGTAAAGCTAATCCGAACACGTATTTATACCCGAATAAGCGTCAAATAAGGTCACGTATATGCAGCCAAAAATACGTCGTCTTGCATCTTGGCCGGAAGCTATATCCGGCAAGGGGGATGAATACTGGTTCGAATCCCAAGAACATAAGGTACAGTACCATAGTGGATAGCCGGATAGCCATAGTGGATAGCAGCTGTGTGTACCAATAAGCAGTAGAACAATTAGTAATCCGTAAAAAAAAAAAGAGGTGAAAATAGCCGGTAAAAATCCGGATAACCGTAAAAATGGGAGTAAAAGTTGGAGGTAGGAGTTTGGGAGAGTGAGGGGAAGGGAGGAGAGGGGAGGGGGAATTGGGCACTGTTGGCGGAGATTGATGACGACATTAAGATACGACGGATAACCACATTTAGCACAGATCGATTCCGGCTCCCCAAGAGGCACAGGGAAGGGGTAAGGTTTGACGTTTAGATGTGGGTGGATGGTCGCGTGGGGTGGATGGTCGTGTGGGGTGGATGGTGGCGTGGGGTGGATGGTCGCGTGGGGTGGATGGTCGTGTGGGGTGGATGGTCGTGTGGGGTGGATGGTCGCGTGGGGTGGATGGTCGTGTGGGGTGGATGGTCGTGTGGGGTGGATGGTGGCGTGGGGTGGACGGTCGTGTGGGGTGGATGGTGGCGTGGGGTGGACGGTCGTGTGGGGTGGACGGTCGCGTGGGGTGGATGGTCGTGTGGGGTGGATGGTGGCGTGGGGTGGATGGTGGCGTGGGGTGGACGGTCGTGTGGGGTGGATGGTCGTGTGGGGTGGATGGTCGTGTGGGGTGGATGGTCGTGTGGGGTGGATGGTGGCGTGGGGTGGATGGTGGCGTGGGGTGGACGGTCGTGTGGGGTGGATGGTCGTGTGGGGTGGATGGTCGCGTGGGGTGGATGGTGGCGTGGGGTGGATGGTCGCGTGGGATGGATGGTCGCGTGGGATGGATGGTCGTGTGGGGTGGATGGTCGCGTGGGGTGGATGGTGGCGTGGGGTGGATGGTGGCGTGGGGTGGATGGTGGCGTGGGGTGGATGGTCGCGTGGGGTGGATGGTCGTGTGGGGTGGATGGTCGCGTGGGGTGGATGGTGGCGTGGGGTGGATGGTGGCGTGGGGTGGATGGTGGCGTGGGGTGGATGGTCGTGTGGGGTGGATGGTGGCGTGGGGTGGATGGTGGCGTGGGGTGGATGGTGGCGTGGGGTGGATGGTGGCGTGGGGTGGATGGTGGCGTGGGGTGGATGGTGGCGTGGGGTGGATGGTCGTGTGGGGTGGATGGTCGTGTGGGGTGGATGGTCGTGTGGGGTGGATGGTCGTGTGGGGTGGACGGTCGTGTGGGGTGGACGGTCGTGTGGGGTGGACGGTCGTGTGGGGTGGACGGTCGTGTGGGGTGGACGGTCGTGTGGGGTGGATGGTCGTGTGGGGTGGATGGTCGTGTGGGGTGGATGGTCGTGTGGGGTGGATGGTCGTGTGGGGTGGATGGTCGTGTGGGGTGGATGGTCGTGTGGGGTGGACGGTCGTGTGGGGTGGATGGTGCGTGTGGGGTGGATGGTCGTGTGGGGTGGATGGTCGTGTGGGGTGGATGGTGGCGTGGGGTGGACGGTCGTGTGGGGTGTAAAAGTTTGTTTGTGTGAGTGTTTTCAAGCAGCCGCGTCGAACAGCCTGCTTGACCAGATCACCAACTAAGAGAGGCCTGGTCAAGAGACCGGGCCACGGGGGACGTAGATCCTCGGAATCATGGAGAGGTAAAGGTTGGGTTGAAGGGTCTGTACGGTGGGCTCTAAGAGTACCTGTGGGCTCTGAGTACCGGAGGGCTCTATGAGTAGCCGGTGAGTGTAAGTGTGAAGTAGACAGGTTTGCATAGAGAGTACTTGGCGTTCATTCTACCTACTCCCAACCCACTACCTCTACGTCTATTCCCTATCTAACCCATCCCCTATCCACAAAAAAGTAGACATTAATAAAATCATTAATAAAACTGTTATGGAAACCCAACCATTCGCACCTAAGTGTTTGCATGTAATCATAGCTTGGGAAATTACTTTGTACAAAGACGTTTTTAAACTATATTTATTGACTCTAGAAAATATGTTGAGTCATTAGATTCCTGAAAAATAAGATATTATTGTTATTATTGAGGAAAATAACCAACATGTACTATACATTTGTCTGAATTATAACCTTTTAATAATTAAAACATTGGAAATATAACTGTTTTTATCCTTGTGTGTTTATCTACATCATAAACATCGTGTCCAATATCAGCCCCACGCTCCTGAATACAAGGTCAAATGACTCCCTTAAACAAGAGCCACTTCCGTATCTGTGAATTTAAAACACTTTACACTCGACAATAGGTACCCTGGACTTAGCTAAGTATTGTGGGGTTGCATCCCAAGGCAAGGTGGATCTGGGGGTGGCGTGGCTCCATACAATTTTGAGTACGGTACAGGCGTCAATGTCCTTAAAAACAGGAATTATTAGTAAATTGAATATGTATATCCATCCATCCATCCACTTGGACTGGGCCGACCGATGGGCTTGCTTCTTGCTGTGTTGGCTGTTCTATCCCCAGCGGTACAGGGGATCGGGCACCGATCCCTCACGCTTTACGGGCTATTCATGCCCGTGCCACCTCTTGGGTGCCTTAATCTTTATCAATAAATCCCTCATGCTATCCTCGTATCCTGGTCCATACACTCACATCATACTCTACAACTTAATATATAACTCGATAAATATATATATATATACTCTACAACAAAATATAACTGGATATATGTATACAACGATGAAAGGCTACACTTGGGCTACACTTCTCGGTGTATACATCCCTTTCTCCTACAGCTCTTTGCTCACTTTTTGTGTATTAAACACACAACTTCTCCCTTGTGTTGCTACCGTAAATAATTCCCAGCAGAACCCAAACACTTCCTAACCTAACCTACACCTAACTATACACACAATTCTAATATTAATATGTGTATATATTTGACCAAATTCCATATTATTCATAGGCTGGAAAATTTTACGAATGCCATTTGGAGATAGCCACAGCTTGGCTGAACATCTTCTTGAGATGGTTATCTTGAGATGTTTTCGGGGCTTTTCAGTGTCCCCGCGGCCCCGTCCTCGACCAGGCCTCCACCCCCCAGGAAGCAGCCCGTGACAGCTGACTAACACCCAAGTACCTATTTTACTGCTAGGTAACAGGGGCATAGGGTTAAAGAAACTCTGCCCATTGTTTCTCGCCGGCGCCTGGGATCCAACCCCGGACCACAGGATCACAAGTCCAGTGTGCTGTCCGCTCGGCCGACCGGCTCCCTGCCGGTCCCAACATACCCTGAAGACGGGCAGCTCCACCCCCAGGGTACAAGTAGAGTTCTGACGTAGGTTGCTTTTAAATAGTCAGTATTTGAGTAGTTCTTTGTAAACCGGACGGTCCTTTGTTTGAAGACGGGTTGATATGTTGGTGTAAAATAGTTGGGAGCGGCGACTCTTAGCTGGAACACAGCGGTTCATTAGCAACTTGGTCCCCCTTGTGTAATGAAGTGGAATTAGTGTTGCCAGCACCGTGAGTCTCCCCGAGCTCGTTACCAACCACGCCAGGGACCCCCACAACGCCCACTCTGGCAGCAATGTTGTCGATATTATCTGGTGACTGAAGGGTTGACTAGAGGCTGTCATCTACCTCTCTCTATTTCACTCGCGCTTTTTATAACTTTTTCTTTTATCCGTGTCTCTGTCTCTCTCGCTCTGTCTCTCGCCCACCATTCATGTTCTACAATTCGGATACATTCTCGCCTCACGCCAATGCCCTCCTGCCTTTCAGACTGTTTGTTCCCTCCTCTCCCCTTTCCCTCCCCTCCCCTTTCCCTCCCTCCCCCCTTTCCCTCCTCTCCCCTTTCCCTCCTCTCCCCTTTCCCTCCCCCCCCTCGATACTGCCTCTCCGGTCCAGTACCGGTATATACTTTTCTGGTGTTTTTATTCGCTAAACACTCCCTTTTGGGTTTTTTTCCCTGCTCTGGCTCTTGTTTATTCTTTTCGAGCTGTGTTTATCATCATCTCTTCTTCCCGTTCGCGTTACTGTATGTTAGGTGGAGTATGGTCTGATCGTACAAGTTCAAGTTAGTTTATCCAGATTAAATTACATCCTTTGAAGGATGTATTTAGTCTACTTATAACCCGTTTTCTTAAAAATTACGTCGCTTTTCACTCGTATGCGTTACGGCCATATATCGACGTAATTCAAAATGGAAGTTTATTTTATTAAATGGTTTGATTTTGTTTTTTTTTCCAAAACAGCAAGTTAAGGGTCCTCTGGTAGGTTAAAGGAGGGCAGGAAGTTCTCCTATGGTTTCAAAACGTCATGGGGGAAAAACGTTTAATTGAAAGTTTCCTAACCCAACAGCCTAAGCCAGACGACCCAAAACAGAAAACGGGACAGTACGTCACTTTCGTGAGCCGATTTCATTTCAAATTACGTAAATTTTTAGCCATGAGTGTGCATAAAAATCGAATCAGTCATTCGTAATTTGTGAGAAGACGGGTTGTACACAACACGGTTCAATAAATCTCTTATTGTCAAAACACTTAAATGTTTTCAGTGTTAGAGTAGTTAATAAATGGAATTAGACAATGATGTGATGGAGGCAGATTCCATATATATAGTTTCAAATGCAGATATGATAGAGCCCAATAGGCTCAGGAGCCTGTACATCAGTTAAGAGGCGGGAACAAAGAGCCGAAACTCAACCCCCACAAGCGCTACTAGGTGAGTACTCTCCCTCTAAACAGTCATAAACTGGCTGTCCTCTCCCGGTGTTCAGGAGACAACGCCATAACCAACTCTAAAGAATGCATGATCAACCAGGCTGTGAGCAACGGCATCCAACAGCCTGGATGGTGACCTTCTTACCGGCTCCTATTACTGCCCGATTCCTGTTCCTTTGCCAGGAGTGATCTGCACCTCCTACCCTCCCATCCAATCTCTTCCTTTCCATTCCATAATCCAACCCCAGGTATCTCGCCCTCATTCACCGAAGGCTTCTTGAACGATCTGCCCAAAATCCTTCCCTCTCCCACGTCCCATTACAGGTCTTGGTCTTTCCCCTTCTCCCTCCCACCCATCCTCATCTTTCCTACCTCCTCCTCCTTCCCCCCCCCCCATTCAATAATCCTTCTTAGGCACCCCCCTCCTCCTGCACCACTCCCCCCTCCTCCTGCACCACTCCCCCTCCTCCTGCATCACTCCCCCACCCATCCTCCCTCCCTCCCCCTCACCAGATTAATTTGAGACGATCAGAATTCGGTTTTCCAGTGAACGATCGGGCGGTTTCTTTGGCCCAGGGATACCACCCTCTCCCGTCCTCTTTTTCATTCATTCATTTATTCCCTTCCGTTTATGATATATATAAGGTGCAGTGTGTCTTCAGTTATTATTTATTTTGATTTGTATGAAATTAAAGATTTTATGGCGAAGGATTCTTGTGGGAGGGTATTTTTTTCTATTCGCAACGTGACTTGGTGGGGTTGGTAGCACTGTAGTTGGGGGTTGGTAGTACTGTAGTGGGGGGGTTGGTAGGACTGTAGTGGGGGGGTTGGTAGGACTGTAGTGGACTGGTAACATGTAAAGTTAGGTTTGGTGACAGGGTGGTGTTGGTAGCACTGTAAGGGGGTTGCCGGAATCCAATCACAGCTTCCCCCAATTACCGACGCCAAAGGAGTGGTTACAGGGGAAGGGGAGCAGAGGAATTTGGTAGTTGAGGCTTCTGGTCTTGGTGGTGGTAAGTGGTTGTTTGTGACCCTTGTGTTTGCTTTTTAAATGGTTGTTGATTGGTTATACGGGGGGGGGGGGGGTATACGAGTCTCCTCATTGGCGAGTCGGACAGATACAGATATATAATATAATCATTGAGTAGACTATTCCCACCTTCGTCCGTCTCTGTAATCCATATCTTTCATTATCTTTCCTTTCTCACAATTCGTCATGCCTTCTTATATCCTCGTTTACTTTGCCTCCTTGTCTTGTCCACCTTCTTCCCTTCCTTGTCCCCCTCTTCTCTCCTTTCTTTCCCTGCCTCCCGCCCTTTATCACCACCTGTCCCTCCCTCCTTTGCAAGTTATAATTGTTTTCTAAAATTAGAGAAGACAATGTAAAATTCCCTCAATTTCTCTCGCGGGTTTTAATTTCTCTTTTTAGTATTTTCCCTGGTGCTTCCAGGTTCCCCCCCCACCCCCCCCCTTCAGTATTTACCCCGGTGCTTCCAGGTTCCCCCGGTGCTTCCAGGTTCCCCCGGTGTTTCCAGGTTCCCCCGGCAGTATTTACCCTGGTGCTTCCAGGTTCCCCCGGTGCTTCCAGGTTCCCCCGGTGTTTCCAGGTTCCCCCGGCAGTATTCCCCTGGTGCTTCCAGGTTCCCCCGGTGCTTCCAGGTTCCCCCGGTGTTTCCAGGTTCCCCCGGCAGTATTCCCCTGGTGCTTCCAGGTTCCCCCGGTGCTTCCAGGTTCCCCCGGTGCTTCCAGGTTCCCCCGGCAGTATTCCCCTGGTGTTTCCAGGTTCCCCCGGCAGTGTTCTCCCGGGTGCTTCCAGGTTCCACCGCCGGAATGGCAATTCGCCAGCCAATGTCTCATCATGATGATCCTTAATTAAAAAATTTAGTGTGACATTGTCGGTTATAATTTTGTAACTTGGAGTTTGGCCTGAAAATGTCGTTTTCAAATTTTTATGGATTTTAAGTACAATGGCGGCAAAAATTTGCATATTGGACAGCCACGTGGGGTGAGAAATACATGTTTGGAGTGAATTAGTCCGGAGATTATACATCGGGAGCTGATGGTGATGCTGGTGATGGTGATAATGATAATGATGATGATAATGATGATAAAGCAGGAAGTGGTGATGGTGGTCATGACGCCGGGACCAACTTGGTCTCCTCTGCACATTCTCTGCCATTTGGTCATTTCCATCCGGGTATTAGAACAGTTTGTGTTGGTTGGGTTCTTGGGTTGCCACTGCCAGCACCCAACATGCAATGGTTGTTGGGGGGGGGGGGAGGTGGACAGTATCATCACTAGAACGTGATTACACACGCGCACTCGTAAAGTCGGTAGTGTGTGTGCGCGCGCGCGCGCGTACGTGTACGCAGGGTACGGAAGTGCGTGTTCCACCCCATCGTACGGCTTCAATATATTCTCGTGCTGAAGAAGATAAACGTGGTCCATGCTTGGTCTCTGGATGTCAGGCTGGTGTGAGGGGGAGGACGGGATATCTCTGCTCTCGTTGTTGTTGTTATAGATTCAGCTACTCGGAACAAGTTCCAAGTAGCACGGGCTATAGCGAGCCTGTAACTTACCTGACACAGGAGAGGGGTAAGTGGCACGGGCTATAGTGAGCCTGTAACTTACCTGACACAGGAGAGGGGTAAGTGGCACGGGCTATATTGAGCCCGTAGTGGACTTGCCTGGCACAGGAGCGGGGCAAGTAGCACGGGCTATGGTGAGCCCGTAGTGGACTTGCCTGGCACAGGAGCGGGGCAAGTAGCACGGGCTATGGTGAGCCCGTAGTGGACTTACCTGGCACAAGAGCGGGGCTCTGCTCTCGTTTGCGTATAGATAAATACCTCAGTAAGGTGTGGGGGGGATGATGCTTGTAGGCGTGACATGCTCACGCCTACTTCAGTGGGTTCCCTTCAGTGGGTTCCCTGCAGTGGGTTCCCTTCAGTGGGTTCCCTTCAGTGGGTACACTCCCTGTTAGTGTGTTCCCACTGTGTACTGTGGTAGTGGGAGTGATGTTCCTGCCCCACATTCAGGTATAGCCAAAACTAAATACGCGTATTAGTACACAAAACATTGCATGACGGTGAGGCAGTGGGCCTCATCTCGTGTGCACGTTTAAACAAGGCAGTTTGAATTTTTCATCATTTTTTTATTGCTTTGAAACGCTCATTGTGAGCACTAAAGAATGGAATATAAGTTAGTAATTTATGGAACTGGGTCAGAATGGCCGTTTTTCAATGGCTAGTGCCTTTTTTTTTATTAATATCTATTGTTATGGCTACATTAATAATGACTGTTTATTACTGTTTTGTATTATATCGCCCAATGCTACCCCCTTTTTTTTGGGGGGGGGGATGGGGGGAAGGGGTAGTGTAGGTGGATGAGAGAGGAGAGGTGAAGTTGTCTCCAGAGAAATACAGTAAGTTGTGAAAGCGGGTGGATTGCCCTCCTGTTGTTGTTGTTCTTAAAGATTCGCTACCTGGAACAAAGTTCCAAGTAGCACGGGCTATGGTGAGCCCGTAGTGCCTTTTGCCCTCCTGGCTGCCACTGTGTGCCTCTATTTACCGTGTGTGCTGGCAGGATCGACCCGTTTAGCTCTTGGACCCCGCCTTTCTAACCGTCGGCTGTCTAATGTACTGACTCCCTACCTATTTTTCATCTGTCATATCTACTACAAATTTCTATCTTGCGCGCACATCCCCAGGATGCAGTCCGTAGCAGCTGTCTAACTCCCAGATACCTATTTACTGCTACTTGAACAGTGGCATCAGGTGAACGAAACTTGTGCCCCATTTGTTTCTGTCTCGACCGTGAATCGAACTAGGGCCCTTAAGACTACGTCCCCAGAACGCTGTCCACTCGGCTGCGAAGACCTGTGCGTATGCTGTTTTTTTCTATAATATTTTTTTCAAGAGTAATTCAGCACCTGTGAATATGCATAGATGCTTGCTCTGATACATGCATATATAAATGTATTTACATCACATCAGAGTTTTCCTGATACTCTGCAAGGTGCACCAGCTAGGCTGGGGGGAGTAGTGTTGCGCTGTGGGGTGCGGGGTACATGCTGCGCCATCATGGTGGAAGGGGGGGTATCACCCCCATGCCGTTAAGGGAGGATGAGTATCACCCCCCATGCCGTCAAAGGAGGGTGAGTATCCCCCCCCCCCCCACCCACACCGTCAAGGGAGGATGAGTATCACCCCCCATGCCGTCAAGGGAGGGTGAGTATCACCCCCCCCCCCCCACCCACGCCGTCAAGGGAGGATGAGTATCACCCCCACGCCGTCAAGGGAGGGTGAGTATCACCCCCCACGCCGTCAAGGGAGGGTGAGTATCCCCCCCCCCCACACCGTCAAGGGAGGATGAGTATCACCCCCCACACCGTCAAGGGAGGGTGAGTATCAGCAGGCGCCGTCAAGCGTGGGGGTATTGCAACAAAGACACAACGTCTGAATGCCTTCACTCGCTTTTCTTCTCTCCCGCCAAAGGCTGCTATTGATTGAAGCCGAGGCCGGGGACAGGCTAGGGTCGAGACGCCGCCAGAGAGTATTTTGGTGACTTCTTTGTTTAAACTGTTGCAGATTTTTTTTTTTTTCGTTTTTCAACAGTGACATCACACATCATAAAAATCTTTGAGAGATCACAAAATACATGGAATCCCAGCATCTCCATAACCCCGGACAACACGGGTTCAGAACCGGGCGCTCTTGCCTGTCACAGTTGCTGGACCACTATGATATGGCATTAGATGCTATGGAAGACAAACAAAACGCTGATGTAATTTAGATTTCGCAAAAGCCTTCGACAAATGCGACCATGGTGTTATTGCACACAAAATGTGTCTAAAAGGAATTACCAGAAAAATAGGCAGATGGATCTAAAATTTCCTGACTAATAGAACCCAATGTGTAATGGTTAACAAAATCAACTCCGGACCATCAACCGTGAAGTGCTCAGTCCCCCAGGGTACTGTGCTTGCTCCAGTACTTTTTCTCATCTTCATATCGCACATGACAAGGACACAATCTATAGTACTGTATCATCCTTTGCAGATGACACTAGGATTTTTATGAGAGTAGATAACATAGAGGACACGGCAAACCTCCAATCAAATGTAAATAAGGTCTTTAATGGGCTACAGAAAGTATGGTGTTTAACGAAGATAAGTTAGAGTTCACACGCTACGGAAAAAAAATAAACTATGAAAACGGAAACCACATACAAAACTCGATCAAATTATAACATCGAACGAAAAAGCAATGTAAAGGATTTGGGAGTACTCATGTCGGAAGACCTTACCTTTTTAAAGAACACAATAAAGTAGCCGTCACAACTGCAAGAAAAATGACAGGTTGGATAACAAGAAACTTTCACACTAGAGATGCTATACCAATGATACTTTTCAAAACGCTTGTGCTCTCTAAGAGTGGAGTACTGCTGCACAATGACAGCACCTTTCAAAGCTGGAGAAATTGCTGACCTGGAGAGCGTGCAGAGATCCTCTACCTGCTAGAATCCACTCAGTAAAACATCTAAACTATTGGGACCGACTAAAGAGCCTAAATCTGTATTCTCTTGAGCGCAGGCGGGAGATATACATAATAATTTACGTGGCAAATAGTAGAGGGGCTGGTCCCAAACCTGCGCACAGAAGCACCACATGAGACCAGAAGGCATGGCAGGATGTGCAGAATACCCCCGTTGAAAAGCAGAGGTGCAACAGGTACTCTGAGAGAGAACTATCAACATCAGAGGCCCGAGACTGTTCAACACGCTTCCACTACACATAAGGGGCATAACTGGCCGACCCCTCACAGTGTTCAAGAGAGAACTGAATAAGCACCTCCAAAGGATACCTGATCAATCAGGCTGTGACTCGTACGTCAGGCTGCGAGCAGCCGCGTCCAACAGCCTGGTTGACCAGTCCAGCAACAAGGCCTGGTCAACGACCGGGCCGCGAGGACGCTAAGCCCCGAAAACACCTCAAGGTAAGGTTGACATCAACGTTTGTTTGTGGGTGTTTTAGTCACGCGAGAATGTCGATTTATTACCTCCTAGTTTATTGTGCACCCCATACTCATCCTGTGAGCGGTAGCGCAAAAAGCATTACACAGGGCACAAAAGGTCTTTATCAGACCTCAACTTAGATTATTACATCAACAATTTCATCTATCCTTCACACTTTATAATTACAATGTCAGCTAGTTACACGCGAGACTTCCAGTTCATCCTGGTTTACTGGACCTTCAGTCAGCTTATCTTGGTGTACCTGATAGTGTTATGTACTTTATCACTGGTAATGATTTTTCCTTGGTACTGCATAGCCTAATGTGTTGACCCAAAAATTACATTCCTCGTTTTAATATAAGAGGGTTTATGTTGTAAATATGTTTGTTTAAATGGGGGTTTATATCGTGTCCTTTTGTTCCTAGGTCAGTTTTCTTATTAATATTTGGAGTGGGGGGGGGGATAGCCAATCCGGGTTGTATGCCTTGTCTATACAATTATTGTCTTGGCCACTCAGAGCCTATGCTTGAGGAAACCTGTTGATGTTGAGTAATATTATTGCTTTAAGAATAGTGATTTTTTGTTAATACACGAGTGTTTCTAACTTAATATTTGTGTGGTGGCTGTGTGGCCCCACGAGGATGTGCGCGGTGCGTAATTTGATATCCCGTTTGACAGCCAAAATTGGCCACAAGCGTTGTATGTGTCCAACCACTACTGACCGTTCCCACGAGGGAAGGGTTTTGACACTTGTCATGGGAAATATAACCTTTTAGTTTAGGCTTGTTTCCTAAATATAACATTTAGTTGTGTATAGTATTGTTTGGATAAACATATTTTGAAATGTCTTTTTTAAATTATATATTATTCTGAAATTATAGGCGGTATAATGTTTTGAATTTGACCAGACCACACACTAGAAGGGACGACGACGTTTCGGTCCGTCCTGGACCATTCTCAAGTCGATTGTGGACATTCACATTCCGTCCTAGACCATTCACAATCGACTTGAGAATGGTCCAGGACGGACCGAAACGTCGTCGTCCCTTCACCTTCTAGTGTGTGGTCTGGTCAACTTACTTTAGCCACGTTATTGTGACTCATCGCCTGCAATGTTTTGAGTTTCTTGGGTACATTTAGAAGGCAAGATGACGGTGAAGGAGTGGAGACGGAAGCTGTACGAGATTGATTGATGAAGATTGAGCCACCAAAGAGGTGGCACGGGCACGAATAGCCCTAAGTGGTAAATTTTATTTTAGTAAATGTGTGCCGAGGTGTAAGCTACACATTTGTACAAAAAAGTGTACTAGGTACAACTGGTGAGTGGGTGGGGCATAATGAACTAGCCCTGAGCCTATAGCCATAAATATATATATATATATATATATATATATATATATATATATATATATATATATATAATATATATATATAAAATATACTGCCCCAATCCACACCAGATATAGGTGTATTTGTGGCGAGGTGGTGGCTGACAGGTACGGCCACCATGGCCTTCTCTGCCAAAGCACAGGGGGATGGCACTCGAGGCACAATGAAGTTAACGACATCATCAAGAGGAGCCTCACCACAGCTGGATGCCCAGCTGAAAGAGAGCCCCGTTACCTAACGCCCCGTAACTCTGATGCTCTTATTGGTCGCCCGGATGGTATCACAGTGAACCCCTGGAAGAATGGCAAGCAGTTGGTATGGGACTACACGTGCGTATCAACCCTGGCTAACACCTACATTAACCTCAGTGTTGCACAACCAGGTGGCGCTGCCACCCACAGGGAAGCAGCCAAATCCCGTAAGTATAGTGAACTGGATCACCACTACAATTTTGTCCCCATTGCTTCTGAGACACTCGGCGCCTGGGGTAAAAGTGCTACCAGTTTTTTGAAGGAACTGGGTTCTAGGCTCATTGAAACAACAAGGGACCCAAGAGCTGCAAGCTTTCTTTTCCAGCGCCTCAGTGTGGCGATACAGAGGGGAAATGCGCACTGCATCCAGGGTTCCTGCCCGCCATCTGAGGAGCTGGAGGAACTCGACAACCTATGATAACCATCTTTGTAACCCATATGTAACTCCTTTTTTGTAACAAAGTTCAAATAAAGCAAATATATATGTGTACATACAAAAGAATGGGGGTAGGAGAAGATAATATTAGTGTTCAGTGAGAAACCACAAGGTCTCCTCTGAATACTTTTTATTTTCTTCTCCG
>NC_091216.1:23521671-23554171 GCF_040958095.1 Procambarus clarkii | reverse complement strand
GTGTACAGATTCCTGTGTGTATTCACACCCCCTAGAGCTTCTAATAGGCTATCACCCATCTATCGTCGTCTATCACCATCTATCGTATCTTCTCTCCCCTTCCCCCCCCCCCCATCCCTGCAGGCGAGGAAGGGAGGGGGTTAAGGGGGAGGGGGGTGACAGACAGCGACCCCCACCTGCTGTGTTTGATGTTGCCGCCTGGGTCTCGTCCCCCCTCCCCCCCTACCCCCCTCCCCCTCCCCTCTCAGCTGCTACAGCCATTAATATTTATGTCTAGTGCCCCCCCCCCCCCCTCCGTGTTGAAGACCGGTGTTGTTGAGGGGGGGGGGGAGGTTGTGTTGTGTGAGTGTTGTTTGGGATGGGTGTTGCGTGATTTGTGTGTGTGGGGGGGATGTGGTGGTGGGGGGAGGATGTGGTGGTGGGGGAGGAGGAGTGTAACATCTATTTGAATACTATTCACTCACACAGTCCTCTCACGATTCCAGTGGGGAATTTATCTAACCACATAGTGTGTGTGAGAGAGCACATCTCTACACCTGTCACTACACTATCCAACATGAACAGCACCACCACCACCACCAGCAGCAGTAACAGTACCACCACCACCCCACCAGCACCACCAGCAGCAGCAGCACCAGCAGCAGCAGCACCAGCAGCAGCACAACCAGCAGCACCACCACCAGCACCACCACCACCACCACCACCAGCACCACCAGCAGCAGCAGCAGCACCACCACCAGCACAGGCACGGCTGTACCATGGACAGACTAAACTGCACAATCTGGAACAGAGTGTAAAGTTTCAGCAGAGCCCTGCAGACACTAGCAATAATGCTGCGTATCAAACTGGCCTCCACGCTCAGCAGCACAAATGCTGAACTAAACAAATGTAAAACACTTCAGCAAAATGTATGAACGAACACGGTCTAATACTTACTACAAGGCATGGCAGGATGTGCAGAGTACCCCCGTTGAAGAGCAGAGGTGCAACAGGTACTCTGAGAGACCAAGGACGCCTCCAAAGACATCAATAATTTAGGAAGCATTCGGAACAAATATTCTGATCAAACTCAGGAAAATGTACAATTTTGTGTACAACACAGCTCAAGGGGGTTGGGTGGCAGAGGTGTACACCGTAACAGAGGTGCGGGGGAAGCCAGGGGGTTGGGGGCAGTGGTGGCAGAGGTGTACACCGTAACAGAGGTGGGGGAAGCCAGGGGGTTGGGGGCAGTGGTGGCAGAGGTGTACACCGTAACAGAGGTGTGGGAAGCCAGGGGGTTGGGTGGCAGTGGTGGCAGAGGTGTACACCGTAACAGAGGTGCGGGGGAAGCCAGGGGGTTGGTGGCAGTGGTGGCAGAGGTGTACACCGTAACAGAGGTGGGGGAAGCCAGGGGGGTTGGTGGCAGTGGTGGCAGAGGTGTACACCGTAACAGAGGTGGGGGAAGCCAGGGGGGTTGGTGGCAGTGGTGGCAGAGGTGTACACCGTAACAGAGGCGGGGGAAGCCAGGGGGTTGGTGGCAGAAATGCTCACCAGATTATAGAAGGCTTAAAGGGGAGGGAACTATACATAGACATATTTCCTGGTACTGATATCATTCCTTGGTGGTGGTGGGGGGGGGCGGGGGGCAGGATAACGTGTCCTCTTTTGCTATACTGCCCCTCACAGGTGTTTGGTGGGGGGGGGGGAGGGGGGAGGTGGAGCATTGTGGTTGGGTCAGGTTTGTTACAATGTGGTTGGAGTGTGGTTGGTGCTGGTATCTGTCTACCTTTTGTGTACCTTGTGTTGGTTCCGGGAGTTTGTTCCCGCGGCCCGGTCTCTGAGCGAGCCATCCAGGTCGTGGTCTGGTCAAGTAGGCTTGTTAGATCCAGCTGCTCGCAGCCTGACGTATGAATCACAGCCTGGTTGATCAGGTATCCTTTGGAGGTGTGTATCCAAGTTCTCTTATGAACACCGTGAGGGGTCGGCCAGTTATGTGTAGAGGGAGAGTGTTGAACAGTCTCGGGTCTCTGGTGTTCATAGTTCTCTCCCAACATACCTATTGAGATCTACTTTTCAGTGGGGCTATTTCTGCACTTCCTGCCATGCCTCCTGGTCTCATGAGGAGTTATTTCTGCGTGGTTGACGCCGGTGTGATGTTCAGGGGGGTTTATGTTGTCGGGGTTCGTATCCCAGTTGTCTAACTCTAGATCTAGAGCTCAGCCTCATAACTATTGTACTTGTGTCATATGTACCTGGTCACGTTAGACTAGTGTCTGATACACTTGCTATAAAAGATGTGTGTGTGTGTGTGTGTGTGTGTGTGTGTGTGTGTGTGTGTGTGTGTGTGTGTGTGTGTGTGTGTACTAGAGTAGAACAACTCTCACAACCTATGCTAGGTATATATACCTAGCATGGGTTGTGTGTGTGTGTGTGTATATATATACATATATATACACACACACACACACACACATGTGTGTGTGTGTATATATATATACATATATATACACACACACACACACGCACATATATACACTATATATACATCTATAGGGACTGTGGATGCTTGTCTTGGCAGACTGGACTGACAAGGTACTTAAACCAGCATGATGTCATGTATGGTGGTGATGATGGTGGTGTTGGAGGCAGCAGTGTGGTGGTGCACTCCCTCACTATCTCTGATAAAGAACCTTGATAAAGCTGGCCTGATAGTGTGGTTATCTCCGTGTTACGCACTTGTCCCGCCGACTCTACCCCACACTACGGTAAACCCAACCTCTCCTCTTACAAAATAAGTCTACATTTGGCAGTTTACCCGTATGGCCGAAAATAAACGTATTTTGAAAATGAAAAATAATTGAAAATATATTTTGGATTGATTTTTTTCCCCAAAAAACATTAAGTTAAGGGTCCTCTGGTAGGTTAGGAGGGCAGGAAGTTCTACTAAGGTTTCAGAACGTCATGAAAACTGTTAATTAAAAGTTTTCTCTCCTGACTTAGCCGGAGGACCCAAAACAGAAAACGGGACAGTACGTCACTTTCGTGAGCCGATTTCATTTCAAATTACGTCCATTTTTGGCCACAGCGCGCATACAAGCGACGTTATTTTTAAGAGGACGGGTTGCGACACACAACAAGCTGTTCGGCCAGCCCGACCTACTGTTTACATGGTACTTATAGTAACTTGTGGAGCAACGTAGATTGATGTACTGGACTATTAGAAAGTAGAATTTTGTACTGTTGTGAATTTGAACATACCGGGGGGGGGGGATAGAGGTTTTGTATTTATTGCTAGTAAAACCTAGACTAATTTAACCCAATCCATCCTAGGCCTAATACCAGCTATCTAAAGCGTAATTAAGTACATATATGTGCTGTAATAGGCTTAGGTATATTTCAGTTTGGTTTTAATCTTTATTTTTGCCACACTCTGGTGAATAGTTCTAAATTGTACCATGTAATTGTCCCATCACGTCAATATGAAGGTGCAAAACATACAAAGAAAGGGAACTATCAGGGGGGGAAAGCGCCAAGCCATTACGACTCTATAGCACTGGGAAGGGGTGAGGATAAGGCTTTGTGGGATGGGACGGTGGGAAGGAATGGTAGCTAAAGAGGGTTGTGTTCAGGGAGAAGATGCACCTCGTGCATTATAGAACACCAGAATACAGTCACAACCAGAGCCACGCATAAAGTGGATTCGAACCCCCCACCCCCCCCACGCTGTAGCAGGAAGACCAACGAGGATCTTTGGGGGAGTAATCATGTCCATGGGGCTCACAGTTTAAGGAATGAATGAAGCGTGAAAGAATGAATGAAGCACCAGTCTTAGGTGCAGGTACAGTATATATAGAACACCAGAATACAGTCACAACCAGAGCCACGCATAAAGTGGATTCGAACCCCCCCCCCCCCACGCTGTAGCAGGAAGACCAACGAGGATCTTTGGGGGAGTAATCATGTCCATGGGGCTCACAGTTTAAGGAATGAATGAAGCGTGAAAGAATGAATGAAGCACCAGTCTTAGGTGCAGGTACAGTATACAGTGGGAGCCGGTCGGCCGAGCGGACAGCACGCTGGACTTGTGATCCTGGGTTCGATCCCAGGCGCCGGCGAGAAACAATGGGCATAGTTTCTTTCACCGTGATGCCCCTGTTACCTAGCAGTGATGCCCCTGTTACCTAGCAGTAAAATAGGTACCTGGGTGTAAGTCAGCTGTCACGGGCTGCTTCCTGGGGGTGGAGACCTGGTCGAGGACTGGGCCGCGGGGACACTAAAGCCCCGAAATCATCTCAAGATAACCTCAAGATAACCTCTAAATATAAGCGGGCATACGTGATCAACCCAACTGTGGTTCGTACGCTGGACTGCGTAGGTAACTGCAGGGTTACGCGTCCTAGTTATCTTTGGCGTTATTTAAGTGGTAATGCGCTCTCATGCGGGAGTGACTGTCATGTTTGTGAGTGTGTGTTTTCATACGTCAGGCTGCGGGCAGCCGCGTCAAACAGCCTGGTTGACCAGTCCAGCAACCAGGAGGCCTGGTTGACGACCGGGCCGCGGGGACGCTGAGCCCCGGAAGCACCTCAAGGTAAGGTAGTTCCTTCAGGAGCTCCGTAGAGCCTTAGTCTACTGACGTAGTCGACTAGGGAACACACACACACACACACACACACACACACACACACACACACACACACACACACACACACACACACACACACACACACACACACACACACACACAATTGTATTTCGTCAGTTTGTCGGTCGTATGCCTCCGTGTACGGGATTCATTGTACTTCTTGATATCCTTCTGTGATCATTGTACCCTGTGAACCCGTTGTAGTAGCCTGATACCAGAGTCCCGCTATACATCTCACGATGATGGGAAGTAGCAAAGCCTCTCTGATTTACAGCGTCTTCCTCACAGTTTTGTAATTCGCCTTTTTTCGTCGTTTCTAGGTAAGATGGTGAGGCGTCCGCGCTAGGTAAGGCACCAGCCACCTTGGAGACAGAAAGTGTGTGTACTCACCTAGTTGTACTCACCTAGTTGTGTTTGCGGGGGTTGAGCTCTGGCTCTTTTGTCCCGCCTCTCAACTGTCAATCAACAGGTGTACAGGTTCCTGAGCCTATTGGGCTCTTATCATATGTACATTTGAAACTGTGTATGGAGTCAGCCTCCACCACATCCACGTGTGTGTGTGTTTACTAGTTGTGTTTTTACGGGGGTTGAGCTTTTGCTCTTTCGACCCGCCTCTCAACTGTCAATCAACTGTTTTACTAACTACTACTATTTTTTTTTTTTTTTTTTTTTCCACACCACACACACACACACACACACACCCCAGGAAGCAGCCCGTGACAGCTGACTAACTCCCAGGTACCTATTTACTGCTAGGTAACAGGGGCATTCAGGGTGAAAGAAAAATTGCCCATTTGTTTCTGCCTCGTGCGGGAATCGAACCCGCGCCTCAGAATTACGAATCCTGCGCGCTATCCACCAGGCTACGAGGCCCCCTAGTGTGTGTGTGTGTTTGTGTGTGTGTGTGTGTGTGTGTGTGTGTGCTAAGCTAAGATAGCTGTCTATTGTCAGGGAGCTGCGAGTGTGTGTGTGTGTGTGTGTGGGGCTCCTGGAGTGCATTTACAAAAGGCTACCTACCTACCTACCTTGAGGTGCTTCCGGGGCTTAGTGTCCCCGCGGCCCGGTCGTCGACCAGGGCTCCTGGTTGCTGGACTGGTTGGTTTTTTAAACAAAAACTAACTCAGCCGGGTTGGGTTTTAGATATTTAATAGATACCATTTTTTCAATCAAATTCAATAAAAATAACTTAAGTCGGTGCATATTAAAGAAAAAATTTTTTTTTTTATTAAACCTCAAAGCCCCGCTGGAGGGTGTAGAAGAACTCCCGAAACCCACTGCAGGTATGTTCCAGGTATGGCCCTGGCAGGTGTGGGGTGGATAGCTACACCACGTCCCCCCCCCCACAACACATGTGGGAAGTCTGTAGATGAATGTTGTGTATCATTCACAAATACACTTTACACTCTCAAATGTGTACACTCTCAAATGTGTACACTCAAATGTGTGCACTCTCAAATGTGTACACTCTCAAATGTGTACACTCTCAAATGTGTACACTCTCAAATGTGTACACTCTCAAATGTGTACACTCTCAAATGTGTGCACTCTCAAATGTGTACACTCTCAAATGTGTACACTCTCAAATGTGTACACTCTCAAATGTGTGCACTCTCAAATGTGTACACTCTCAAATGTGTACACTCTCAAATGTGTACACTCTCAAATGTGTACACTCTCAAATGTGTGCACTCTCAAATGTGTACACTCTCAAATGTGTACACTCTCAAATGTGTACACTCTCAAATGTGTACACTCTCAAATGTGTGCACTCTCAAATGTGTGCACTCTCAAATGTGTACACTCAAATGTGTACACTCTCAAATGTGTACACTCAAATGTGTACACTCTCAAATGTGTACACTCTCAAATGTGTACACTCTCAAATGTGTGCACTCTCAAATGTGTACACTCTCAAATGTGTGCACTCTCAAATGTGTACACTCTCAAATGTGTACACTCTCAAATGTGTACACTCTCAAATGTGTGCACTCTCAAATGTGTACACTCTCAAATGTGTACACCCTCAAATGTGTACACTCTCAAATGTGTACACTCTCAAATGTGTACACTCTCAAATGTGTACACTCTCAAATGTGTGCACTCTCAAATGTGTACACTCTCAAATGTGTGCACTCTCAAATGTGTACACTCTCAAATGTGTACACCCTCAAATGTGTACACTCTCAAATGTGTACACTCTCAAATGTGTACACTCTCAAATGTGTGCACTCTCAAATGTGTGCACTCTCAAATGTGTACACTCAAATGTGTACACTCTCAAATGTGTACACTCTCAAATGTGTGCACTCTCAAATGTGTACACTCTCAAATGTGTACACTCAAATGTGTACACTCTCAAATGTGTACACTCTCAAATGTGTGCACTCTCAAATGTGTACACTCTCAAATGTGTACACTCAAATGTGTACACTCTCAAATGTGTGCACTCTCAAATGTGTGCACTCTCAAATGTGTGCACTCTCAAATGTGTGCACTCTCAAATGTGTACACTCTCAAATGTGTACACTCTCAAATGTGTACACTCTCAAATGTGTACACTCTCAAATGTGTGCACTCTCAAATGTGTACACTCTCAAATGTGTACACTCTCAAATGTGTACACTCTCAAATGTGTGCACTCTCAAATGTGTGCACTCTCAAATGTGTGCACTCTCAAATGTGTACACTCTCAAATGTGTACACTCAAATGTGTACACTCTCAAATGTGTGCACTCTCAAATGTGTGCACTCTCAAATGTGTGCACTCTCAAATGTGTGCACTCAAATGTGTGCACTCTCAAATGTGTGCACTCTCAAATGTGTGCACTCTCAAATGTGTGCACTCTCAAATGTGTGCACTCTCAAATGTGTGCACTCTCAAATGTGTGCACTCAAATGTGTGCACTCTCAAATGTGTGCACTCTCAAATGTGTGCACTCTCAAATGTGTGCACTCTCAAATGTGTGCACTCAAATGTGTGCACTCTCAAATGTGTGCACTCTCAAATGTGTGCACTCTCAAATGTGTGCACTCTCAAATGTGTGCACTCTCAAATGTGTGCACTCAAATGTGTGCACTCTCAAATGTGTACACTCAAATGTGTACACTCTCAAATGTGTACACTCTCAAATGTGTACACTCAAATGTGTACACTCTCAAATGTGTACACTCTCAAATGTGTACACTCAAATGTGTGCACTCTCAAATGTGTGCACTCTCAAATGTGTGCACTCTCAAATGTGTACACTCTCAAATGTGTACACTCTCAAATGTGTGCACTCTCAAATGTGTGCGTGCTTCCGTGTTCTGTTCAAAGATCTTTCTGGGGAGGGGAGGTGGTTCTATCTATAAATGTGTCGTGTGCTTCCTTTCCATTGAGTAGATCATTTTTTTAGAGGGGTTTTGGGGGTGGGGGGCGTCTCATCTTGGAGTAATCTTTCTAACATTGGGTCCTCTTAACATTTCGATGGTGTTCCACAGGCTTGGTGCTGCAGTCTGATGTTTAGTGGCTGTATGTTCAGGAGTTCATGGAGCTCTTGGATTGTCTGATCATATGGTGGACGGTGTTTTGCTGCTCTCCTTAGCGCCTTATTTTGTACTGCTTGCAGTTTGGGCTTGTTTCTGGTGTAGGGATTCTTGAGGGTATTAAGAGATGCGGCCCGGACTCTTAGAGCCTTTTATAAGTGAAGCTGAATGCTGGTGCTGAGGCTACGGCAACTTCTTAGTTTGCCCAAGGCTGCTTGTGCTTTGTTTAGTCTCTCCCTTGTGTTGTTGTTATAGATTCAGCTACTCGGAACAAGTTCCATGTAGCACGGGCTATGGTGAGCCCGTTGTGGACTTACCTGGCACAGGAGCGGTGCAATGTGTGTGTGTGTGTGTGTGTGTGTGTGTATGTGCTGTCTCTTATGATTCCTGTTCTATTTACCTTAGAGTGCGATAGTATTCTGCCACAACATTCATGTGTGGGACGTGAGCCCAATCTCCTTGAGCCCAATCAAGGAGATTGGGCTCCAGGTCTCTTTTTGTAATGTCTTATTATTTGCAATTTTTGGCAATAGTTGTTTATTTCACAACATGGGTTCATGTTTATTTCTTTCATTGTTTATTTATGAATTCAATTGCTGCCTTGGTTGTGTTGGCGTATTTTTTTTTTAAGGAGGGGAGTGGTGGTTTGGGAGGGGGTGGGGGGGGGACCTGGGTGGCGGGGAGGGGTAGGTGGTGGTGGTGGGGTAGAGTCCTGGGGTCCCTTTCTGTGTTGGGAAGTAAGGATAGGTAAATATTGAGGGTAGGGAGGAGGAGGGGGTAGGGAGGAGGAGGGGGCAGGGAGGAGGAGGGGGCAGGTAAGTCTGATGGGCAAGGGAAGGTATAGAAGGTGGGGAGAGAGGGGGGGGGCATTGATGAAGGCAGGAGGAGAGGTTTGAAGTAAGGGGTAAGGTGAGTCAGGGGGGTGGTGGGGGGGTAAGGTTAAAGGTTAAGAGGTGAAGTTAGGGGGGGGGAGGAGGGGGGGTGTAAGGGTAAAGGTGATTTGGATGGGGTGAGTGTGCTTGTTTGTGGGAGGGGAGGGTGGAGGGGGGGGGGGTGAGAGGAGGAGGGAGGAGAGAGGGGGGGAGATGGAGAGGGGGGGATTGGAAGATGAAAGGGAGGGGTGGAGAGGTTGTGAGTGTTGTGTGGTGATTGTGGGTGGGGGGATTGTGATGAGTGGAGACGTGGCACACACACACACACACACACACACACACACACACACACACACACACACACACACACACACACACACACACACACACACACACACTCACTCACTTTGGCGGGACCAAAGAGCCAAAGCTGAACCCCCACAAGCACAGTTAGGTGAGTACTAGGTGAGTGGGGGGGGGAGGGTGAGGGGAGTACAACTCCTCTCAGAACCTTCCTTGTTGATGCTTTAAGATTCAGCTACTGGGAACAAAAAGTTCCAAGTAGCACGGGCTATGGTGAGCCCGTGGTGGACTTACCTGGCACAGGAGCGGCGCTGTAACTGGTGTGTCCAAAACCCTTGTTGTTGTTGTTTTTAGATTTTAGCTACTGAGAACGAAGTGTCCATGTAGCACGGGCTATGGTGAGCCCGAATCGCCAGAACCCTCTCCAGGTATGCTCCAGGAGGTGAGGAGAGACGTTAAGTGCCGACAAGGTCCTGTGAAAAGCGTAGCTCATACAGCGTGACAGGAAACTGTCATTCGTGAGTAATTATGGTCCTATATACACTAGTGAACAGCGTAATTATATCTGGTGCAGATTCTTGATATGTGTATGGATTTGTATTTGTATTAATTGATGTGTATTTTTCCACGGAATACCACTTAGCTGTAGGGACAGCTGCGTGGCTTGGCTAGCTCCCTCTTCTGGCCAAAGGATAGGAGATAGACTAATAATAATAGTCAATTATTAAGAGCGCAACTCCATAGTCTCCTGAGACTGATGGATGCTTACTACTACTGGTATACATTACAGGGGGGGGGAGGGGGATTATTGTTTACCTTGTACGGCAGCAGGGTAGTTAATGTAGAGGGGGGCAGCAGGGTAGTTACTGCAGAGGGGGGGCAGGATAGTTAATGCAGAGGGGGGGGGCAGCAGGGTAGTTAATGTAGAGGGGGGCAGGGTAGTTAATGTAGAGGGGGGCAGCAGGGTAGTTACTGCAGAGGGGGGGCAGGATAGTTAATGCAGAGGGGGGGCAGCAGGGTAGTTAATGTAGAGGGGGGCAGCAGGGTAGTTAATGCAGAGGGGGGGGGAGGGGCAGCCCAGTCGGCTCACAACCGAATAATCTCTGGGATTACACCCGCAGATTAATATTGTAATTCGAACAGGTTTTATGTGCATTAATGAATATTTCGAATCATTTGACTTTACCGTTGGTTAAACTATTGGCGTTAATCATCATGTCAAAAAGCACATGTAGTGAAGTTCTAAAAGGAATTAATATTTTGATAAAAATCACAGTAACTTAGACCTTTAAATGTTGTTGTTGCTGTTGTTAAAGATTCGCTACCTGGAGCAAAGTTCCAAGTAGCACGGGGTATGGTGAACCCATAGTGCCTCTTGACTTTTAAAGTTCGGGCATTTTTAAGGGGAAGTTATCTCTGTCATCTCACACACAATCTCCCTAGATGCACATATTCCTATGTTGATTGAGAATAATTAGTCAAAAACACATATTATTGATCTATTCTTAATATAAAATTTGTCCCTAAAAATGGATGAATCATCATTGAAAATAGCGATTTATATCAAAAGTACTGGAGTGAACGATATGGAAGACAATGCAGAATAGAACCAGTGAAGAGCAGAGGTGCCATAGGCACAATCAGAGAACACTGTATAAACATCAGAGGTCCGCGGTTGTTCAACACCCTCCCAGCGAGCATAAGAAATATTGCCGGAACAACCGTGGACATCTTCAAGAGGAAACTAGATTTATTCCTCCAAAGAGTGCCGGACCAACCGGGCTGTGGTGGGTATGTGGGCCTGCGGGCCGCTCCAAGCAACAGCCTGGTGGACCAAACTCTCACAAGTCGAGCCTGGCCTCGGGCCGGGCTTGGGGAGTAGAAGAACTCCCAGAACCCCATCAACCAGGTACAATAATTTCTTTCAAAATTTCGCCAGATGTATATTTTGATATGTTGATAAAGACTGATGGGGGTTATAAGCTGTAAATTCTAATGATTAATTGAATTATTCGTAGTCTGATCAGCCTTCCTGCTCGACGGTGTGGTTTATCAGGCTGTTGGGTCTTGCCGGATGGGTATGGGGTGCATGATATAGAAAAAGGAATTGAATTTGGCCTGCTTGCAGTCATAGGCAGCAGTCACAGCTCGGTTGATCAGGTATTCTTTGGAGGTGTTTATCAAGTTCTCTTTTGAACACCGTGAGGGGTCGGCTGTCCCCCCCCCTTTTACGTTTAAGAGGTGTTGAAAGCTCCTAAACCCTTTAATGTTGGTAGAATTGTCTCTTAAAGAATACCCTTTGCACCTTGCTCATCAATGGAGGTATCTTGAGATGATTTCGGGGCTTAGCGTTCCCGCGGCCCGGTCCTCGACCAGGCCTCCTTTTTGTTACACATCCCCCAGGAAGCAGCCCGTAGCAGCTGTCTAACTCCCAGGTACCAATTTGTTGCTAGGTTAACACGGGCATTAGGAAGAAAGAAACTCTGCCCATTTGTTTCCGCCTCCACCGGGGATCTAACCCGGATCCTCAGGACTACGAATACGAAGCGCTGTCCACTCAGCTGTCAGCCCCCCCCCCTGTCAGGTGAGAAGTATACAGGTACACTTTTCCGCTCTTAAAGAACAAGGTCACATCTGTACTACACACAGATGTGACACACGCACACTCACTCACTCACACTCAGATGCTAGTCCCTGAACTAAGAGGCATGAGTTACGAGGAAAGGCTGCGTGAAATGCCCCTCACGACACTTGAAGACAGAAGAGTAAGGGGAGACATGATTACTACCTAACAAATTCTCTGAGGTTTTTAGAATGTAGATAAACTGTTTAACACGGGTGGTACGCGAACAAGGGGACACAGGTGGAAACTTAGTACCCAAATGAGCCACAGAGACATTAGAAAGAACTTTTTCAGTGTCAGAGTAGTTAGTAAATGGAATGCATTAGGCAGTGATGTGGTGGAGACTGACTCCATACACAGTTTCAAGTGTAGATATGATAGAGCCCAATAGGCTCGGGAATCTGTACACCAGTTGATTGACAGTTGAGAGGCGGGACCAAAGAGCCAGAGCTCGACCCCCCGCAAACACAACTAGGTGAGTACAAGTAGGTGAGTACACCTCATGTTGACCAGACCAAACACTAGAAAGTGAAGGGACGACAACCTTTCGATCCGTCCTGGACCATTCTCAAGTCGTTGAATGGTCCAGGACGGACTGAAACGTCGTCGTCCCTTCACCTTCTAGTGTGTGTGTGGTCTGGTCAACATACGTCAGCCACACGTTATTGTGACGCATCGTCTGCACATACACCTCATATTTTATATATGTAAATAATCAGAAATTATATCAAATCCCTGGCCACAGGTGTACATGGAAGCAGCCTTCGATACTTCATCGCATTACTAACAGCTGCTGATCGTTACCCCTCTCTATAATGGCATAATTAGTAATTGATTATTAACGTAAATTACACACACACACACATACATGTGTGTGTGTGTGTGTGTGTCGGCTTAGCTTACACCAGTACAGCTTAACACGTTAACAAGTGCGTGTGTAATCGTATGAGAGAGAGAGTGCGCAAGTGTTTCATAGGTGTGTGTGTGTGTGTGTGTGTGTGTCCAGTGCATGTGTGTGTACAAACATCTGTCCCTCGCTTCTACTCTCTCGAAATTGCTCCGTAATCATTTTCACAACTGTGTGTGTGTGTGTGTGTGTGTGTGTGTGTGTGTGTGTGTGTGTGTGTGTGTGTGTGTGTGTGTGTGTGTGTGTGTAAGAGAGATGAGGAATGGATTATGTTATGATGCATGTGTACATATATGAATGTATTGAAGTGTTCTCTCACCACGTTTGTGTGTCTACAGGTAGACACATATAGGTAGACACAAATACAGGTAGACACAAATACAGGTAGACACGGTAACTATATTACTTGGTGCATGTGTAGGTAGCTCCCTCTGGTCCGGACACCTGACAGCTGAGTGGACAGCGCTTCGGATTCGTAGTCCTGAGGTTCCGGGTTCGATCCAGGGCGCCGGCGAGAAACAATGGGCAGACTTTCTTTCACCCTATGCCCCTGTTACGTAGCAGTAAAATAGTTACCTGGGTGTTAGTCAGCTGTCTCGGACTGCTTCCTGGGAGTGGAGGCCTGGTCGAGGACCGGGCCGCGGGGACGCTAAGCCCCGAAATCATCTCAAGATAACCTCAAGATAACCTCATCCAGGCACACTGGGTTACTCTCCTGCAGGTGGCACTAGTGTTTTGTTGTGGTTTTAAGAGGGAGGAATTAACCTTGTTGAGTCGAGCCTGGCCCCCGGGCCGCGCGTGGGCAGTAGAACAACTCCCAGAAACTCATCCAGGTATAATCTTGGTATAACTGCAGTAAGACGCCACGGGCTCCGGCCTACAGCAAACAACGCTACACATACACACGCGCACACACACACACACACACACACACACACACACACACACACACACACACACACACACACACACACACACACACACACACACACACACACCATACACAGTTTCAAGTGTAGATGTGATAGAGCTCAGTAGGCTCACGAACGTGTACACCTGTTGATTGACAGTTGAGACGCGGGACCAAAGAGCCAGAGCTCAATCCCTGCAAGCACAAATATTCGAGCACACACACACACACACAGACACACACACACACACACACACACACACACACACACACACACACACACACACACACACACACACACGTACACGGATGAGTTTAATCTTGTTTGATCTAAGTAGCTGGAGTCAATTATCATTGTCTGAACATAAGACAGACTTTGGTAGGTCAGCTTAACCGAACAACGTAAGTCCGGTTAGGCTGCTCCCTAAGAACATGCCCTATGGAGAGGCTGTTAACATTTACAAGGACGCCTGTATCAATTATTTTATGTTCAGTGAGCATAAAGGTATCTTGCTGTATTTCGTAGTCAATAAATTAGCTCATGTGGTCTCATTACCCTTGAGGTCAAGGCGTCAACCGCAGAGTGTGACAAAGTATTGTATTCTTGCATGCTAACAAATTTCTACAATCGCTTCGACCACCATCTCTGGTTCTTGAAGGTGTTCATGATGAGAACACCATTAAGAACACACAAGAACACTGTGGAGAACACTCCACTTCTGGTCTAATTACACACTATCTGTTTACCGGGCTTGGGGGTAAGTAGAACTCTAGGAATCCTCTACAGGTAAACTCCAGGTAAACCACACTGCACTTCTCATCAGTGTGAAGGCCTTGCCGGTGTGGCATAGTCCATGTTGCATACTTTGGGACTTTTTCTAATTTGGTATTATGCTTTATGTTGGGGTTCCATGCTGGGCCAGCATACTGCAGGATGTAGTATGCTGTATATTTACTATATGTGCCTTACATGTATATACAATATGTGTTTGTTTACCCAAGTATATAATTACAGGAAGAGCTACTTCCGTGGCGTTTCGTCCTCTATAATCTTTGTCAAATTATGTCTTGAAAACCACACCAGACGACGACGTTTGGGCACGCCCTGGACCACTATCAAGTCGATTGGGTGTCGACCTGATAATGATCCAGGAAGGACCGAAACGTCATCATCTCATCATCATCTGTGTTGTGGTTTGGTCATCATATCATCAGCCACGTTATTGTGACTCATCGTCTACATACGTTTTGAAGCTATGATGATTTGGGCAAACAATACCCCAGTGTGGTTTTTCATCTGTAAACTAGGCATTTCAAAACTGAATTTTCCATTACGAAAATCGACACCTTTGTTTTCTTATCTTGTATCTGTGGCCTCTGGTTCGCCAAGCTGCGGGGTTCAACACACACACACAAAAAAATCTCACTTTCTTCATTCCAGTCACGATTTTGTGATTGTATCGTCTGTCTGTCTGTCTGTCTGTCTGTCTGTCTGTCTGTCTGTCTGTCTGTCTGTCTGTCTGTCTGTCTGTCTGTCTGTCCTGTCTGTCCTGTCTGTCTTGTCTGTTTTTGCGTTTGTGTATATTGGTGTAAGCATTAGTTCTGGTGTGTGTGTGTGTGTGTGTGTGTGTGTGTGTGTGTGTGTGTGTGTGTGTGTGTGTGTGTGTGTGTGTGTGTGTGTGTGTGTGTACTCACCTAGCTGTGCTTGCCGGGGGAGGGGTGAGATCTGGATGTTTGGTCCCGTCTCTCAACTGTCAATCAAGTGGTTGGTGTGTGTGTACTCACCTAATTGTACTCGACTAATTGTGCTTGCGGGGGGGTTGAGCTCTGGCTCTTTGGTCCCGCCTCTCAACCATCATCAACTGTGTGTGTGTGTGTGTGTGTGTGTGTGTGTGTGTGTGTGTGTGTGTGTGTGTGTGTGTGTGTGTGTGTGTGTGAGGGAGGGGTGGGTGTGAGAGAGGAAGTGTAGGCTGGCTTGCATGAGGGTGGATGTGGTGGTGTGGCAGGTCGGGGGGTCGTCCGTGACTGTTGACAATTACCACCAGCGCCGCTCCCGCTTCTGCCACCACCACCACCACCCTCCACCACCACTGGCACCACCACCCCCTCCACCAACACTGGCACCACCACCCCCTCCACCAACACTGGCACCACTGGCACCACCACCACTGTCACCACCACCACTGGCACCACCACCACTGTCACCACCACCCCTCCACCACCACTGGCACCACCACCACCACCCCCCTCCACCACCACCACCACCAACACTCCCTACCAATCACCACCACCACCACCCCCCTCCACCAACCCCCTCCACCACCACTGGCACCACCAACACTCCCCCACCAATCACCACCACCACTGTCACCATCACCCCCTCCTCCAACACTGGCACCACCCCCACCACCACCACTGGCACCACCAACACTCCCCACCAATCACCACCAGCACTGGCACCACCACCTCACCAATCACCACCATCATTGGCACCACCACCACCACCATACCACACCTGGTGCTGGAACCTGTCACCCCTGGGGAGGAGGGGAGGGGGAATAGTGACACCTTACACACCTGCCTACTGCTTTCTGGGTTGTATTATCACATGTGCCTGCAGGGCCTGGCCTCAGCTCCTGGGATCCAGCCTCAAAGTCACCTTTGGTCTATTACAACGGCCTCCGACGCTAGTTTATCATTCCTATTCTTGAAAATAATGTATGGATTATTACAGTACCACAGACCTTAGGGAGCCGGTGGCTGAGCGGACAGAACACTGGACGCGTGATCCTGTGGTCCCGGGTTCGATCCCGGGCGCCGGCGAGAAACAATGGGCAGAGTTTCTTTCACCCTATGCCCCTGTTACCTAGCAGTAAAATAGGTACCTGGGTGTTAGTCAGCTGTCACGGGCTGCTTCCTGGGGGTGGAGGCCTGGTCGAGGACCGGGCCGCGGGGACACTAAAGCCTCGAAATCATCTCAAGATAACCTCAAGAAGATAACCTGACACCCTGGAAACACAAACCGTAACTGTTTCTAGTTTCAGCTTGTTACAACTTGTAATAAAGTTGTTACGTCTTGGCTTAACGTGTTTATGACGTATTTGAACGTTGTTACAACTTGCTATATTGGTTGTTATAACTGGTTAGGAGGTGTTAAAACTTGCTCGAACGTTGTACCAACGTCGTAGTTTCGGTGTGTGTTTGGCGGGAAACGCATTCTGAGGCCCACGTGACTTAGTGTCAGCAGTTTTTTTTTTATTATTATTATTTTCTACCACAGACGTGGCCGGACATTTACAATGCTAACCAGCATATATACATTTTCTTCTGTCCTCCATGGACAGGGTTAGAGAAGTGTTAAACATATAGTTTAAGGGTTTATTGAACACTCAACCACAGAAGTGATTCGGTGCTTTTAAAATGCTAAGCTAACCTACATACGTAAATACATAGATACACAGATTTACGTATGCCCTACATACATAAATACATAGATACACAGATTTACGTATGCCCTACATACATAAATACATAGATACACAGATTTACGTATGCCCTACATACGTAAATACATAGATACACAGATTTACGTATGCCCTACATACGTAAATACATAGATACACAGATTTACGTATGCCCTACATAAAGTGTTCGATGTGTCTTTTACATAGTGTCATTAATGTGCATTTATTACAAGGTGAAATGTAATTCTGATTAGCAGTGGCTGGAGACTTGTGAAGTCTGGCCTCAGCGAGACAGTGAGTCTGGAGAAGCGATGTGTATGATTGTCTTCCTGGAGGCTGTGAGAGCCTCCAGGCTCCGGAGGCTCTCGCTGACCAGGCGATCACCAGGGGAAAGCTGGCCGCAGGATAGGCTGCGGGATTAGAAGAACTCTCAAATTCATTAACCGGTAAAAGTCAGGTAATGCCTTCATCATTGCCAGCTGCGTGAGTACTAGACTAGTGTTCGTACTCGATCTGGTAGGACAAGCCCTACCCTTCGGGTCACACTCTCTCTACCGTGTCGAGATTAGTCTCTAGAGAGGCCTACTACACCTGGTTGATGGGGTTCTGGGAGTTCTTCTACTCCCCAAGCCCGGCCCGAGGCCAGGCTTGACTTGTGAGAGTTTGGTCCACCAGGCTGTTGCTTGGAGCGGCCCGCAGGCCCACATACACACCACAGCACAAAAAAGTGTAGACTCTTATTTTGGAGGACCAAACTCTCACAAGTCGAGCCTGGCCTCGGGCCGGGCTTGGGGAGTAGAAGAACTCCCAGAACCCCATCAACCAGGTATCAACCAGTATCAACAGCCCGGTTGGTCCGGCACTCCTTGGAGGAAACAATCTAGTTTCCTCTTGAAGATGTCCACGACACTCTGACGAGTGAATCACAGCTCGAGTAATCAGGTGTCATTTGGAGTTACCAAAATTATCTTTTTTTCCCTCCCTTGAGGACAGAAAAAGGAGAGTTCTTGGTCCTTGTTTGTTGGCTGAGAGTTGTTACTAAATTGGAAGACGTTTGACCTTAGTGACCCGCCAGAGCGCCCGGCGGAGCAGCGAGTGGGGAGGACAAAGGCGGGTCAGAGAGGGAGGTGGAGGGGTCGGGACGCAGCCTACAATCAAGTGCTTGGGAAACGGACAGGTTGGCTGTGGAACTCGCCTCGCTGTGTTGGCTCTGGGGCCCATCCTCACCTATCCCTTGACCCCTGAGGCAGGTAACCTGTCGTTACCCAGGACACAGTTGGGGTCCCCAGTCTCACCTCACCCCAGGACACAGTTGGGGTCCCCAGTCTCACCTCACCCCAGGACACAGTAGGGGTCCCCAGTCTCACCTCACCCCAGGACACAGTTGGGGTCCCCAGTCTCACCTCACCCCAGGACACAGTTGGGGTCCCCAGTCTCACCTCACCCCAGGACACAGTTGGGGTCCCCAGTCTCACCTCACCCCAGGACACAGTTGGGGTCCCCAGTCTCACCTCACCCCAGGACACAGTTGGGGTCCCAGCCTCACCCCAGGACACAGCTGGGGTCCCAGCGTCACCCCAGGACACAGCTGGGCCCCAGCCTCACCTATTCTGAAATTGCTGCCCGTCCTGTGATTGTTGTGGTAATGCCGTCATGGGTCATTATAGGAGAGAGACAACGATGAGCCGATACTGTCACTGGCCTGACCCAGTCTTGCCTCTCACCCGCCCCTCCCCTCTAATACACTCCTAGGTAGGTGTGTCTCCTTGGTAGGTGTGTCTCCTAGGTAGGTGTGTCTCCTTGGCACCTGTGTCTTGGCCTTTAACACTCATATATTGACAAATTGTGTGTACTCACCTAGTTGTTCTCCCCTAGATGTGCTTGCGGGGGTTGAGCTCTGGCTCTTTGGTCCCGCCTCTCAACCGTCAATCAACAGGTGTACAGGTTCCTGAGCCTACTGGGCTCTATCATATCTACACTTGAAACTGTGTATGGAGTCAGCCTCCACCACATCACTGCCTAATGCATTCCATCTGTTAACTACTCTGGAAACACTGGAAAAGTTCTTTCTAACGTCTCTGTGGCTCATGTGAGTACTCAGTTTCCACCTGTGTCCCCTTGTTCGCGTACCACCCGTGTTGAATAGTATATCCTTGCCTACCCGGTCGATTCCCCTGCGGATTTTGTAGGTAGTGATCATGTCTCTTCTTACTCTTCTGTCTTCCAGTGTCGTGAGGGGCATTTCCCGCAGCCTTTCCTCGTAACTCATGCCTCTTAGTTGTGGGACTAGTCTAGTGGCATACCTCTGAACTTTTTCTAGTTTCGTCTTGTGCTTGACAAGGTACGAGCTCCATGCTGGGGCCGCATACTCCAGGATTGGTCTTACATATGTGGTATACAAGGTTCTGAATGATTCCTTACACAGGTTCCTGAAGGCAGTTCTGATGTTAGCCAGCCTCGCATACGCCGCAGATGTTATTCTTTTGATGTGGGCTTCAGGAGACAGGTTTGGTGTGATATCAACTCCTATATCCTTCTCTCTGTCCGTTTCATGAAGGACTTCATCTCCCATTCTGTATACTGTATCTGGCCTCCTGTATGCGCGCGCGCGCGCGCGCGTGTGTGTGTGTGTGTGTGTGTGTGTGTGTGTGTGTGTGTGTGTGTGTGTGTGTGTGTTTACTAGTTGTGTTTGCGGGGGTTGAGCTTTGCTCTTTCGGCCCGCCTCTCAACTGTCAATCAACTGTTTACTAACTACCTTTTTTTTTTTTTTTTTTTTTTTTCACACCACACACACACACACACACCAGGAAGCAGCCCGTGACAGCTGACTAACTCCCAGGTACCTATTTACTGCTAGGTAACAGGGGCACTTAGGGTGAAAGAAGCTTTGCCCATTTGTTTCTGCCTCGTGCGGGAATCGAACCCGCGCCACAGAATTACGAGTCCTGCGCGCTATCCACCAGGCTACGAGGCCCCCCGTAGTGTGTGTGTGTGTGTGTGTGTGTGTGTGTGTGTGTGTGTGTGTGTGTGTGTGTGTGTGTGTGTGTGTGTGCGCGTGCTCGTGCATTTGAGGGTGCGTGGAGTAGGTTTTAGCCACAGAGTATATATGGTGGGCGGTATCAGTAGGCCGAGTGGGCTGAAATATGCCATAAAAGATGACCTGACATAAGGTCAAGAAGATGACCTTACCTGCTGCCCTCATCACCACCACCTCGTTTGACCCTCATCCAGTGTTGGACCCAAGCCCCTGGCACCCCCTCACTCGCCATGTGGCTCACTTGCTGGCTGTGCTGGTTGATGGAGAGGGGGAGGTGTTAGGGGGTATTGGTAGTCCGGTATTATGGTTGGTGTGTTGGGGTTAGGTTGGCACTTCTAACAGGAACGTGTCAAATTGCTTCTTGAAGAAGTCCCCCCCCCCCCCCAATATCCATGCAATATTTCTTATGCTTGGTGATTGAGTCTTGAACAGCCGTTGACCTCTGATGTATATTTACTCGGGTTAAACTCTAATAGCCATTTGTTAGACCATTTCTTGTTTGTGCAGGTCATTCTGTAGCCTCTTGCTGTCCTCCTGTGTCTTAATCCTTCTCATAATTTTAGCATTATCAGCAAATATTGAGAGGAATGAGTGTATACCTTCTGGAAGATCATTTACGCATATCAGAAACTGGATGGGTACAGCAAGCACCCTGTGGGACTACGCCGGAGACTCCGCTCCGCTGCTCGAAAGTTGGATTTTCAACTCTGTCAAACAGAATACAGAGAGAGTGATGGTCAATCAAATAAGATCAATTCCAAGTGCAGTGAAAAGCTCTGTGCTAGAGGGCACAGTCCTTGCACTGCTGCTATTTCTCATTCTTATCTCGGATATAGACAAAAATACCAGTCATAGCAACGTGTCATCCTTTGCAGATGATACAAAAATCAGTTTACCTGCTTGATGGGGTTCTGGGAGTTCTTCAACTCCCAGAACTCCCTAAGCTCCCTCCAAGCTATTCCCAAAGCTTGAAAATTGCCACTGTAGAAGACACTGAAAAACAACAAGGAGATATAATATATGCAATCTGCCTTCCCTTCTCTTTCTTGCTTAATCTTTGTCATCAAGTCGTAGAATTCTATTGGACCTGTGAGGCAAGATTTGCCATCCTTGAACCCATGTTAGTGGTGAGTCACAAGGTCCCTTCTCTCCAGGTGTGCTACCAGGTTTGTTCTCGCCATCTTCTCCTTCACCTTGCATGGTACACAAGTTAGGGACACTGGCCTGTAGTTCAGTGCCTCTTGTCTGTCACACGTTTTGTACATTGGGACTACCTTAGCTGTCTTCCATACTTCTGGTAGGTCTCCTGTTTCCTTATACACCACGGAGAGGGGCGAGCCAAAGTGCTTCTACACACACTTTTAACACCCATAGGGAGATTTCTTCAGGTCCAACAGCCTTTCTCAAGGCGGTGGCCACCTTCCTCTTAGGTAGAAACGAGGAAGTTAAACGAAATAGGGTACAGGACACAATCAAGCCTACTTATAGAGGGAAAGCAACATGTCAAGGATCTGGGAATTATGAGGTCTGGCGACCTGACATTTAGCGAACATAACCGAGTAAATATAGCGGCGGCCAGGAAAATGATAGGATGGATTATGAGAACGTTCAAATCCAGGAATCCCACAGCAATGCTAATACTATTTAAATCACTGGTGCTGTCCTGTCTTGAGAATTGCTGGATACTCACTTCCCCCTTCAGAGCGGGAGAGAGCTTTGAATTAGAGGGAATACAGAGAACATATACGGCACGCATAGACACGATAAAACATCTAAATTATTGGGACCGTCCTCAAAGCTCTCCAAATGTACTCTTTGGAAAAGAGACGAGAAAGGTATCAAGTAATATATACATGGAAGATACTTGAAGGACAAGTAGTCAATTTGTACAGTGGAACCTTACGTTGAGAATGCTACCTTGAGATGATTTCGGGGCTTAGTGTCCCCCGCGGCCCGGTCCTCGACTAGGCATCGAGGACCGACGCCTAGTCTTGTGTGTTACTCACCTAGTTGTGCTTGCGGAGGTTGAGCTCCGGCTCTTTGGTCCCGCCTCTCAACCGTCAATCAAATGGTGTATAGGTTCCTGAGCCTACTGGGCTCTATCATATCTACACTTGAAACTGTGTATGGAGTCAGCCTCCACCACATCACTTCCTAATGCATTCCATTTGTCAACCACTCTGACACTAAAAAAGTTCTTTCTAATATCTCTGTGGCTCATTTGGGCACTCAGTTTCCACCTGTGTCCCCTAGTGCGTGTGTGTGTGTGTGTGTGCGTGTGTGCGTGTGTGTGTGCGTGCGTGCGTGCGTGCGTGCGTGCGTGCGTGCGTGCGTGCGTGTGCGTGTACCCTGGAAGAGGCGGGAGGTGTGAGGGGGCGTGCTGCGGGTGTCGTGGTCGTGGTGTCGTGGCGGCCTCAATGATGAGAGTTCCTTGTTTAATGTGACTATTGATTCTCTGTTGTCTCATGACTCTTTTTGTTTTTTTTGTTTTGCTATTTGGAGAGTTCCCAGTAGAATCCCGGTGCTGTGACAGGCGTTGCTGGGTACGTGGAGCAGGTGTGTGTGTGTGTGGAGCAGGTGTGTGTGTGTGGGGGGGGGGGGGAGAGTCAGATAAGGACAAAATTTATACCTGACTTTAATTCAGGAGACAGGTGTACTAGGAGTTGTGTGTGAGGAGATGGGGGGGGGGTCAGGAGGGAGGTCTCTCACTTCTCCCTTCACTCAGGGGGTTTTGTGACTTGAGTGACACTTGAGTGACACTTGAGTAACCTGTAGCATTTGTGTTCTGGTGGGTAACCCCCCCTTCCTTGAGGTTACCTTGAGGCGCTTCCGGGGCTTAGCGTCCCCGCGGCCCGGTCGTCGACCAGGCCTCCTGGTTGCCGGACTGATCAACCAGGCTGTTGGACGCGGCTGCTCGCAGCCTGACGTCCTTCGTAATTCTTCTTCTTTTCAGGTACTGGTTTGGTGCCTTCATTCATCAGGGGGGGGGGGGTCACCGCTACCGCCAGGTGAGGAGGTCATGGGGTCATGTCCGGCCCAGCCACGACTCTACCTGTAGTTGGTCTCGAGAGTGCTACTTGAGAGAGGGCCAAGTTCAGGAGTCACTGACAAGTGCAGGGGGTGGGGAGGGGGGGGTCTGATCAGGCATGATGAGTCAGGGGAGGTTAATTAACACATTTAGGTGATGAGTATGTCTCAGGATAGTCATCAAAATGGTCTACAAAAACGTTGGTTTAGGGGCAAGTGTGGGTAAGGGGATGGGGGGGAGGGGAGGTACAAGTCCGGGGGGGGGGTATCATTATAGATGGCAGGCTCGGCAGACTAACTTCAAATCCAGGGATCCCATCACATTGGTTGTACTCTTCAAGTCACTTGTGTTGTCCCGTCTTGAGTACTGCTCAGTACTCACTTTCCCCTTCAGAGCAGGAGAGATTGCTGAAATAGAGGGAATACAGAGAACATATACGGCACGCATAGACGCGATAAAGCACCTAAATTATTGGGATCGTCTCAAAGCCCTCCAAATGTACTCACTAGAAAGGAGACGAGAGAGATACCAAATAATACACACATGGAAAATACTGGAGGGACAGGTCCCAAATCTACACAGTAAAATAACAACGTACTGGAGTGAACGATATGGAAGAAAATGCAGAATAGAACCAGTGAAGAGCAGAGGTGCCATAGGCACAATCAGAGAACACTGTATAAACATCAGAGGTCCGCGGTTGTTCAACGTCCTCCCAGCGAGTATAAGAAATATTGCCGGAACAACCGTGGACATCTTCAAGAGAAAACTAAGATAGTTTTTTCCAAGGAGTGCCGGACCAACCTGGCTGTAGTGGGTATGTGGGCCTGCGGGCCGCTCCAAGCAACAGCCTGGTGGACCAAACTCTCACAAGTCAAGCCTGGCCTCGGGCCGGGCTTGGGGAGTACAAGAACTCCCAGAACCCCATCAACCAGGTATCAACCAGGTATTAAGCAGACGACGTGTCGGTCCGTCCTGGACCCTTGTGTGACGACGTGTCGGTCCGTCCTGGACCCTTGTGTGACGACGTGTCGGTCCGTCCTGGACCCTTGTGTGACGACGTGTCGGTCCGTCCTGGACCCTTGTGTGACGACGTGTCGGTCCGTCCTGGACCCTTGTGTGACGACGTGTCGGTCCGTCCTGGACCCTTGTGTGACGACGTGTCGGTCCGTCCTGGACCCTTGTGTGACGACGTGTCGGTCCGTCCTGGACCCTTGGGTGACGACGTGTCGGTCCGTCCTGGACCCTTGTGTGACGACGTGTCGGTCCGTCCTGGACCCTTGTGTGACGACGTGTCGGTCCGTCCTGGACCCTTGTGTGGCGACGTGTCGGTCCGTCCTGGACCCTTGTGTGGCGACGTGTCGGTCCGTCCTGGACCCTTGTGTGACGACGTGTCGGTCCGTCCTGGACCCTTGTGTGACGACGTGTCGGTCCGTCCTGGACCCTTGTGTGACGACGTGTCGGTCCGTCCTGGACCCTTGTGTGACGACGTGTCGGTCCGTCCTGGACCCTTGTGTGACGACGTGTCGGTCCGTCCTGGACCCTTGTGTGACGACGTGTCGGTCCGTCCTGGACCCTTGTGTGACGACGTGTCGGTCCGTCCTGGACCCTTGTGTGACGACGTGTCGGTCCGTCCTGGACCCTTGTGTGACGACGTGTCGGTCCGTCCTGGACCCTTGTGTGACGACGTGTCGGTCCGTCCTGGAGCCTTATCGAGTAGTGACAAGCGAGAGTGAGGGGAGTGAAGGTAAGCAAGAGGGAAAGTGAGGGGAGGGGGGAAGGAATGTGAGGGAGAACTAGAGAAGCCCAAAAACCCAAGTAGCATCAAAATAAAGATTACTACTGAAGGCTTCCTGGCGGCTGAACAAAGCAGAAAAGGGAAGAAAAACGAGAAAATGGTAAAAAAAAGGTGAAACAGACAACCAGAATAGACAGAGAGATAGGAACATGCCATTGTGTGTGTGTGTGTGTGTGTGTGTGTGTGTGTGTGTGTGTGTGTGTGTGTGTGTGTGTGTGTGTGTGTACTCACCTAGTTGTGTTTGCGGGGGTTGAGCTCTGGTTGTGTTGTGTGTGCTTGTGTGTTTACTAGTTGTGTTTTTGCGGGGGTTGAGCTTTGCTCTTTCGGCCCGCCTCTCAACTGTCAATCACCTGTTTACTAACTACTTTTTTTTTTTCTCTCTCTTTTTTTTTCCCCCACACCACACACACACACCCCAGGAAGCAGCCCGTGACAGCTGACTAACTCCCAGGTACCTATTTACTGCTAGGTAACAGGGGCACTTAGGGTGAAAGAAACTTTGCCCATTTGTTTCTGCCTCGTGCGGGAATCGAACCCGCGCCACAGAATTGCGAGCCCTGCGCGCTATCCACCAGGCTACGAGGCCCCGTGAGTGTGAGTGAGTGAGTGAGTGCGTGCGCCCACTGCTAAGGTGCCCCTCCTCCTCCTCCTCCCCCACCAGTAATAATGAGCTATATATATACCCACACAGGAGAGGGTCCGGGTTACACCACGGCTATACAGGACCCACCATTGAGCCGCTCTACACGCGCGCCACCACTCTTGGGGGGAACTGTTCCCGCTGCCAAAAGTATCCGAGAGTAACGATGATATAACAACAGCCTGGTGGAGCAAACTCTCCACAAGTCGAGCCTGGCCTCGGGTCGGGCTTGGGGAGTAGAAGAACTCCCAGAACCCCATCAACCAGGTATCAAGCAAGTGTGGTATGTCTTATGGGTGACGTTCTGACCAGACAAACTGTTGGTGCTGGCCGTTGGCACTGTGGGTTGTTCAGCTGGGCCGTGCAGGTGTTAACCCTTGTACACTTGGCCTTTAGATCTTAATGTTTATACTTATTTCTTGAGAGGTTGCCAGGAGGCCTGGTCGGAGACCGGGCCGCGGGAGTCATTACTCCTCGGAACCACCTGCAGGTTATCTGGAGATGATTTCGGGGCTTAGCGTCCCCGCGGCCCGGTCCTCGACCAGGTCTTCTTTTTGTTACACACCCTCCAGGAAGCCGCCCGTAGCAGCTGCGTAGCAGCTGTATATTAAAGAAGACCTGGTATGCACAGAACTATTAAATTCAACTAATGAGGTGGTAGAGGTACTTGGAATGAAGGTAGAGAAACTAAACCTAATTATTATTCTAATATATAAACCGCCAGATACAACGATTGAGGAATTCACAGAACAGATGCACAAAATAGAGAACATACTTGACAACCTAGCAAACCCAGCTCCAGATATTATCTTTCTTGGAGATTTCAATTTACCGAGTCTAAGATGGAGAACGGCAAACACAAATATCATAGCAGGGAATGACCCGGGAAATAACCAACCACAGGTTAGAGAACTTTTGAGATTCTGTGACAAATTCTCGCTCAATCAACAGATTACAGAACCAACTAGGAACGAAAACACACTAGACTTGTTATTCACAAACAATGATGAACTAATCAGGGATATCACAATCTCAGATACTTCATACTCAGACCATAAGCTCATTGAAGTGCGAACTAGCATAAATAACGGTAGTAGGTCTAAGAGACCCAACAAGCGAGAAGGAATATTCAATCAATTCAATTTCAACAATAAGAGGATTGACTGGGAAAAAATAAATGTAGACCTTGCAACCATTCAATGGGAGACGGTCTTAAGCGACAAAACTCCCACACAGGGAATAGCTCAACTGACAGCTGAAGCTTACAAGGTGTGCTTGAAGCACGTACCTGTGAGGAGGGGCAGAAAGAGGACCACTCTAGAAAGAGAACGGAGACGACTGTACAGGAGAAGGAAAAAAATAACGGAAATGCTTCGGCAGACACAACTATCACAAGCAAGGAAAACAAGCCTAAGCAGGGAGATTGAGGAAATAGAACAAACGTTGAAGCGATCATATGAGTCTGAGGAAATGGAATTGGAACAGAAAGCTATACAAGAGATAAGGAAAAATCCGAAATATTTTTTCACATACGCAAAATCAAAATCCAAAACCTCGACCAGTATTGGACCGTTAATTACAAATGAAGGTACGTACACAGAGGACAACAAAGAGATTAGTGAAATTCTAAGAAGCCAGTATGAGGCTATGTTTAGCACACCAATAAACAACATGAAAGTTGATGACCCAGACAGCTTCTTTATGAATGACATTCAAGCTGCAGATAATATAACGGATATTACCACAAACTCGGAAGACTTTGAAAGAGAAATTAATAATATGCCTATGCACTCAGCTCCTGGGCCTGACTCATGGAATTCAATATTCATAAAGAAATGTAAAGTACCAGTAGCGAGAGCACTCAGCGTAATATGGAGAAAGAGCCTGGATACAGGGGAGATACCAGCAGCACTTAAATCTGCAGATATAGCTCCGTTGCACAAGGGGGGGAGTAAAGCCTTGGCAAAAAATTATAGGCCAGTTGCACTAACATCACACATAATAAAAGTGTTTGAAAGAGTGATTAGGAATCAAATTTCTAGTTTTATGGAAAACAATGAATTGCACAATCCAGGACAACATGGATTTAGAGCGGGGAAGATCCTGTCTGTCACAGTTACTCAACCACTATGACAAAATCACAGAAGCCCTAGAAGAAAAAGCAAAATGCAGATGTTGTATACACAGACTTTGCAAAGGCGTTCGACAAATGTGACCATGGGGTGATAGCTCACAAAATGAGGTCAATGGGAATAACTGGAAAAGTAGGGACGCTGGATACTCAATTTCCTGTCGAACAGAACACAAAGAGTAACAGTCAATCAGATAAAATCGAGTCCCAAGCGATGTTAAAAGCTCTGTACCTCAAGGTACAGTCCTTGCACCGCTACTGTTCCTTATTCTCATATCTGATATAGACAAAAATACACGCCACAGCTTCGGTGTCGTCCTTTGCAGATGACACAAAAATCAGCATGAAAATTACCTCTGCTGAAGACATTGAAAAACTACAAGCAGATGTCAACAAAGTTTTTGATTGGGCAGCAGAAAATAACATGATGTTTAACAGTGATAAATTTCAGGTACTCAGGTACGGCAAAAATGAGGATCTGAAACATAATACAGGGTACAAAACACAATCGAATCTTCCCATAGTAGGAAAACAGCATGTCAAGGATTTGGGAATAATGATGTCCGACGATCTAACGTTTAGGGAGCATAACCAAGCAAATATCGCGTCAGCCAGAAAAATGATCGGATGGATTACGAGAACTTTCAAATCCAGGGATCCCATCACAATGGTTGTACTCTTCAAGTCACTTGTGCTGTCCCGTCTCGAGTACTGCTCAGTACTCACTTCCCCCTTCAGAGCAGGAGAGATTGCTGAAATAGAGGGAATACAGAGAACATATACGGCACGCATAGACGAGATAAAACACCTAAATTATTGGGATCGTCTCAAAGCTCTCCAAATGTACTCTCTAGAAAGGAGACGAGAGAGATACCAAATAATATACACCTGGAAAATACTGGAGGGTCAGGTCCCAAATCTACACAGTAAAAATAACAACGTACTGGAGTGAACGATATGGAAGAAAATGCAAGATTGAACCTGTGAAGAGCAGAGGTGTCATAGGCACAATCAGAGAGCACTGTATAAACATCAGAGGTCCGCAGTTGTTCAACACCCTCCCAGCGAGCATAAGAAATATTGCCGGAACAACCGTGGACCATCTTCAAGAGAAAACTGGACGGTTTTTCTAAGAGAAGTTCCGGATCAGCCGGGCTGTGGTGGGTACGTGGCCCTGCGGGCCGCTCCAAGCAACAGCCTGGTGGACCAAACTCTCACAAGTCGAGCCTGGCCTCGGGCCGGGCTTGGGGAGTAGAAGAACTCCCAGAACCCCATCAACCAGGTATCAACCAGGTAGCTGTCTAACTCCCAAGTACCTATTTACTGCTAGGTGAACAGGGATATCAGGGCGAAAGAAACTGCCTATTTGTTTCCGCCTCCACCGGGTAGTGAACCCGGGACCTCAGGACTACGAATCCGAAACGCTGTCCACTCAGCTGTCCCCCCCCCCCAACACCAGGATGATTCCGATAACAGCCAAGTTATAACGAGCCAGATAGCATTGGACACAATATCCCAGGATAACGTTGAATGAACGTTATTCCAAGATAACGTTATCCCAGGATTACTACCACCACGTCGAGGAAATCGCGAGGTTATCTTATAAATTAAGGTTAAGGTAAGGTTAAGATAAGGTTAAGATAACCTCAAGATAACCACTAGGGTAGTGGTCCCTTGGTGGTGGTGGGGGGGGGGGGAGGGGTTGTTGAGCATACATATACGTCAAACAACATGGCAGACACAACAGTATTGTGAACCACTTACAGGTCAACAATGTCCGTCATGAAGACAGTTACCAATGTGTCCTTATCACAGTTCCTGAGGAGTTACTCGTGGCTCAAGTAGGACCTCTTCCCCAGACCTTGAGAAGTGGTGCGTGGAGACGGAGCAAGCAAGCAACCCGCTCTCCTTACACCACGTCGCATTTTGACGGTACACTTTACCCAAGACCAAAAAACCGTCGTACGACAATTTTGGCGGCGGCTGGCGATGTTGTCGCTCGTGTCCCGTTTTCTGTTGGTGGGTCCTCGTGTTGGTTAGTTTAGTTGGGTTTAGTAGGATGGTTTCTGGACGTTGGGAAGGGTGGGGAGGATGGGCCTGGAGGGAGGCAGGGGGGTTACCTTGAGGTGCTTCCGGGGCTCAGCGTCCCCGCGGCCCCGGTCGTCGACCAGGCCTCCTGGTGGCTGGACTGATCAACCAGGCTGTTAGACGCGGCTGCTCGCAGCCTGACGTATGAGTCACAGTAGTAGTAACTAGTGTGGGGGAAATATTAGGGTGACGGCTGTTGCCTGGCTCTGCCTGTCCCCTCCCCCCCCCCCCCTGACCTTGTCACTTCCTAGAATAAATGGATTAAACAACTTTTATGTAAAGTCAACTTTTATTCAAGAGACATTTTGACACGCGCTTGGCTATAGGAGCACGCACATGTACTCTCCTAGTTGTGGTTTGCGGGGGGTTGAGCTCTGGCTCTTTGGTCCCGCCTCTCAACCGTCAATCAACAGGTGTACAGGTTCCTGAGCCTACTGGGCTCTATCATATCTACTTGAAACTGTGTATGGAGTCAGCCTCCACTACATCACTGCCTAATGTATTCCATTTCCTAACTACTCTGACACTGAATAAGAGTGAAAGAAACACGGGTACGTGTGCCACCCGTGTTAAATAATCCATCCTTGTCTACCCTGTCAATTACCCAAAGATTTTTGTATGTGGTGATCATGTCTCACCGAGCTCTTCTGTTTTCCAGCGACGTGAGGTGCAGTTCACTCAGCCTTTCCTCGTAACTCATGCCTCTTAGTTCTGGGACTAGCCTGGTGGCATAACTCTAAACTTTTTCCAACTTCGTCTTGTGCTTGACAAGGTACGGGCTCCATACTCCAGGATTGGTCTTATATATGTGGTATACAAGGTTCTGAAAGATTCCTTACACAGGTTCCTGAAGGCAGTTCTGATGTTAGCCAGCCTCGCATTACGCCGCTGATGTTATTCTTTTGATGTCGGCTTCAGGAGACAGGTTTTGGTGTGATATCAACTCAGATCTTTCTCTGTACGTTTCGTGAAGGACTTCATCTCCCATTCGGTAATCCAGTGTCTGGCCTCCTATTTCCTCCACCTAGTTTCATTACCCTAACATTTACTCGGGTTGAACTTTAGTAGCCATTTTGATGACCAGACCACACACTAGAAGTTGAAGGGACGACGACGTTTCGGTCCGTCCTGGACCATTCTCAAGTCGATTGTGAATGACAATCGACTTGAGAATGGTCCAGGACGGACCGAAACGTCGTCGTCCCTTCAACTTCTAGTGTGTTGTCTGGTCAACATTTCTTCAGCCACGTTATTGTGACTCATCGCCTTTAGTAGCCATTTGTTGAACCATTCCTTCAAGTTGTTTAGGTCATCTTGTAGCCTCATACCAACCTCCTCAGTCTTAATTCTCCTCATAATTTTTTCATCATCAGCTATTATTGAGAGGAACGATTCTGTACCCTCTGGGAGATCATTTATATATACCAGGAAACAGTATAGGTCAAAGGATTGATCGCTGTGGGACTCCACTTGTGACGTCTTGCCACTCAGAGATCTCACCCCTCACACTTGACTCGTTGTCTTCTGTCGCTTAGGGACTCCCTTATGCAGGGGAGTACCTTCCCTTTCACTCCAGCCTGCATCTCCAGTTTGTGCACTAGTCTCTTGTGTGGTATTGTGTCAAGGGCTTTCTGGCAATCCAAAAATATGCAGTCGTCACAGCCCTGTCTTTCTTGCCTGATTCTTGGTGCCTGGTCATAGAATTCTATTAATCCTGTGAGGCAGGACTTGCCATCCCTGAACCCATGCTGATGTTTTCTTCCGCTCCAGATGCTCCACTAGTTTTTCTTCGCACAATCTTCTCCATCACCTTGCAAGGTATGCAGGTTAGGGACACTGGCCTGTAGTTCAGTGCCTCCTGTCTATCCTCCTTGAATATCGGGACTGCATTAGCCATCTTCCAAATTTTTGGCAGTTCACCTGTTACCAGTGATTAGCTACACACCATGGAGCGTGTGCGCGTGCATGTGTGCGCTTGCTTGCTTGGGGGACGCTGGTTCGTTAAGCTATTGTGGCCCTTAAGAGAGTTGAGCCACGAGGTAAGGATTAGTGAAGATGATGTGGCCTGGTCGACGACCGGGCCGCGGGGATGCTAAGCCCCGGAAGCACCTCAAGGTAACCCCACATCATCCCATGATGTGGGAGCCGGTCGGCCGAGCGGACAGCACGCTGGACTTGTGATCCTGGGTTCAATCCCAGGCGCCGGCGAGAAACAATGGGCAGAGTTTCTTTCATCCTATGCCTCTGTTACCTAGCAGTAAAATAGGTACCTGGGTGTTAGTCAGCTGTTACGGGCTGCTTCCTGGGGGTGGAGGCCTGGTCGAGGACCGGGCCGCGGGGACACTAAAAAGCCCCGAAATCATCTCAAGATAACCTTAAGATAACCCCGGGGTAGACAAGCCGCAGGTGTCATCACCAGGTGAAGCATCCAACACCGTCACAACTACAGTCCTATATAACAGTCCTATAGTCCTATATAACAGTCCTATAGTCCTATATAACAGTCCTATAGTCCTATATAACAGTCCTATAGTCCTATATAACAGTCCTATA
>NC_091216.1:23499121-23521171 GCF_040958095.1 Procambarus clarkii | reverse complement strand
GGGGGGGTGAGAGGAGGAGGGAGGAGAGAGGGGGGAGATGGAGAGGGGGGGATTGGAAGATGAAAGGGAGGGTGGAGAGGTTGTGAGTGTTGTGTGGTGATTGTGGGTGGGGGGATTGTGATGAGTGGAGACGTGGCACACACACACACACACACACACCACACACACACACACACCAAACACACACACACACACACACACACACACACACACACACTCACTCACTTTGGCGGGACCAAAGAGCCAAAGCTGAACCCCCACAAGCACAGTTAGGTGAGTACTAGGTGAGTGGGGGGGGAGGGTGAGGGAGTACAACTCCTCTCAGAACCTTCCTTGTTGATGCTTTAAGATTCAGCTACTGGGAACAAAAAGTTCCAAGTAGCACGGGCTATGGTGAGCCCGTGGTGGACTTACCTGGCACAGGAGCGGCGCTGTAACTGGTGTGTCCAAAACCCTTGTTGTTGTTGTTTTTAGATTTTAGCTACTGAGAACGAAGTGTCCATGTAGCACGGGCTATGGTGAGCCCGAATCGCCAGAACCCTCTCCAGGTATGCTCCAGGAGGTGAGGAGAGACGTTAAGTGCCGACAAGGTCCTGTGAAAAGCGTAGCTCATACAGCGTGACAGGAAACTGTCATTCGTGAGTAATTATGGTCCTATATACACTAGTGAACAGCGTAATTATATCTGGTGCAGATTCTTGATATGTGTATGGATTTGTATTTGTATTAATTGATGTGTATTTTTCCACGGAATACCACTTAGCTGTAGGGACAGCTGCGTGGCTTGGCTAGCTCCCTCTTCTGGCCAAAGGATAGGAGATAGACTAATAATAATAGTCAATTATTAAGAGCGCAACTCCATAGTCTCCTGAGACTGATGGATGCTTACTACTACTGGTATACATTACAGGGGGGGGAGGGGGAATTATTGTTTACCTTGTACGGCAGCAGGGTAGTTAATGTAGAGGGGGGCAGCAGGGTAGTTACTGCAGAGGGGGGGCAGGATAGTTAATGCAGAGGGGGGGGGCAGCAGGGTAGTTAATGTAGAGGGGGGCAGGGTAGTTAATGTAGAGGGGGCAGCAGGGTAGTTACTGCAGAGGGGGGGCAGGATAGTTAATGCAGAGGGGGGGCAGCAGGGTAGTTAATGTAGAGGGGGGCAGCAGGGTAGTTAATGCAGAGGGGGGGGGAGGGGCAGCCCAGTCGGCTCACAACCGAATAATCTCTGGGATTACACCCGCAGATTAATATTGTAATTCGAACAGGTTTTATGTGCATTAATGAATATTTCGAATCATTTGACTTTACCGTTGGTTAAACTATTGGCGTTAATCATCATGTCAAAAAGCACATGTAGTGAAGTTCTAAAAGGAATTAATATTTTGATAAAAATCACAGTAACTTAGACCTTTAAATGTTGTTGTTGCTGTTGTTAAAGATTCGCTACCTGGAGCAAAGTTCCAAGTAGCACGGGGTATGGTGAACCCATAGTGCCTCTTGACTTTTAAAGTTCGGGCATTTTTAAGGGGAAGTTATCTCTGTCATCTCACACACAATCTCCCTAGATGCACATATTCCTATGTTGATTGAGAATAATTAGTCAAAAACACATATTATTGATCTATTCTTAATATAAAATTTGTCCCTAAAAATGGATGAATCATCATTGAAAATAGCGATTTATATCAAAAGTACTGGAGTGAACGATATGGAAGACAATGCAGAATAGAACCAGTGAAGAGCAGAGGTGCCATAGGCACAATCAGAGAACACTGTATAAACATCAGAGGTCCGCGGTTGTTCAACACCCTCCCAGCGAGCATAAGAAATATTGCCGGAACAACCGTGGACATCTTCAAGAGGAAACTAGATTTATTCCTCCAAAGAGTGCCGGACCAACCGGGCTGTGGTGGGTATGTGGGCCTGCGGGCCGCTCCAAGCAACAGCCTGGTGGACCAAACTCTCACAAGTCGAGCCTGGCCTCGGGCCGGGCTTGGGGAGTAGAAGAACTCCCAGAACCCCATCAACCAGGTACAATAATTTCTTTCAAAATTTCGCCAGATGTATATTTTGATATGTTGATAAAGACTGATGGGGGTTATAAGCTGTAAATTCTAATGATTAATTGAATTATTCGTAGTCTGATCAGCCTTCCTGCTCGACGGTGTGGTTTATCAGGCTGTTGGGTCTTGCCGGATGGGTATGGGGTGCATGATATAGAAAAAGGAATTGAATTTGGCCTGCTTGCAGTCATAGGCAGCAGTCACAGCTCGGTTGATCAGGTATTCTTTGGAGGTGTTTATCAAGTTCTCTTTTGAACACCGTGAGGGGTCGGCTGTCCCCCCCCCTTTTACGTTTAAGAGGTGTTGAAAGCTCCTAAACCCTTTAATGTTGGTAGAATTGTCTCTTAAAGAATACCCTTTGCACCTTGCTCATCAATGGAGGTATCTTGAGATGATTTCGGGGCTTAGCGTTCCCGCGGCCCGGTCCTCGACCAGGCCTCCTTTTTGTTACACATCCCCCAGGAAGCAGCCCGTAGCAGCTGTCTAACTCCCACGTACCAATTTGTTGCTAGGTTAACCACGGGCATTAGGAAGAAAGAAACTCTGCCCATTTGTTTCCGCCTCCACCGGGGATCTAACCCGGATCCTCAGGACTACGAATACGAAGCGCTGTCCACTCAGCTGTCAGGCCCCCCCCCCTGTCAGGTGAGAAGTATACAGGTACACTTTTCCGCCTCTTAAAGAACAAGGTCACATCTGTACTACACACAGATGTGACACACGCACACTCACTCACTCACACTCAGATGCTAGTCCCTGAACTAAGAGGCATGAGTTACGAGGAAAGGCCTGCGTGAAATGCCCTCACGACACTTGAAGACAGAAGAGTAAGGGGAGACATGATTACTACCTAACAAATTCTCTGAGGTTTTTAGAATGTAGATAAACTGTTTAACACGGGTGGTACGCGAACAAGGGGACACAGGTGGAAACTTAGTACCCAAATGAGCCACAGAGACATTAGAAAGAACTTTTTCAGTGTCAGAGTAGTTAGTAATGGAATGCATTAGGCAGTGATGTGGTGGAGACTGACTCCATACACAGTTTCAAGTGTAGATATGATAGAGCCCAATAGGCTCGGGAATCTGTACACCAGTTGATTGACAGTTGAGAGGCGGGACCAAAGAGCCAGAGCTCGACCCCCCGCAAACACAACTAGGTGAGTACAAGTAGGTGAGTACACCTCATGTTGACCAGACCCAACACTAGAAAGTGAAGGGACGACAACCTTTCGATCCGTCCTGGACCATTCTCAAGTCGTTGAATGGTCCAGGACGGACTGAAACGTCGTCGTCCCTTCACCTTCTAGTGTGTGTGTGGTCTGGTCAACATACGTCAGCCACACGTTATTGTGACGCATCGTCTGCACATACACCTCATATTTTATATATGTAAATAATCAGAAATTATATCAAATCCCTGGCCAACAGGTGTACATGGAAGCAGCCTTCGATACTTCATCGCATTACTACAGCTGCTGATCGTTACCCCTCTCTATAATGGCATAATTAGTAATTGATTATTAACGTAAATTACACACACACACACATACATGTGTGTGTGTGTGTGTGTGTCGGCTTAGCTTACACCAGTACAGCTTAACACGTTAACAAGTGCGTGTGTAATCGTATGAGAGAGAGAGTGCGCAAGTGTTTCATAGGTGTGTGTGTGTGTGTGTGTGTGTGTCCAGTGCATGTGTGTGTACAAACATCTGTCCCTCGCTTCTACTCTCTCGAAATTGCTCCGTAATCATTTTCACAACTGTGTGTGTGTGTGTGTGTGTGTGTGTGTGTGTGTGTGTGTGTGTGTGTGTGTGTGTGTGTGTGTGTGTGTGTGTGTGTGTAAGAGAGATGAGGCAATGGATTATGTTATGATGCATGTGTACATATATGAATGTATTGAAGTGTTCTCTCACCACGTTTGTGTGTCTACAGGTAGACACATATAGTAGACACAAATACAGGTAGACACAAATACAGGTAGACACGGTAACTATATTACTTGGTGCATGTGTAGGTAGCTCCCTCTGGTCCGGACACCTGACAGCTGAGTGGACAGCGCTTCGGATTCGTAGTCCTGAGGTTCCGGGTTCGATCCAGGGCGCGGCGCGAGAAACAATGGGCAGACTTTCTTTCACCCTATGCCCCTGTTTACGTAGCAGTAAAATAGTTACCTGGGTGTTAGTCAGCTGTCTCGGACTGCTTCCTGGGAGTGGAGGCCTGGTCGAGGACCGGGCCGCGGGGACGCTAAGCCCCGAAATCATCTCAAGATAACCTCAAGATAACCTCATCCAGGCACACTGGGTTTACTCTCCCTGCAGGTGGCACTAGTGTTTTGTTGTGGTTTTAAGAGGGAGGAATTAACCTTGTTGAGTCGAGCCTGGCCCCCGGGCCGCGCGTGGGCAGTAGAACAACTCCCAGAAACTCATCCAGGTATAATCTTGGTATAACTGCAGTAAGACCCACGGGCTCCGGCCTACAGCAAACAACGCTACACATACACACGCGCACACACACACACACACACACACACACACACACACACACACACACACACACACACACACACACACACACACACACACACACACACACCATACACAGTTTCAGTGTAGATGTGATAGAGCTCAGTAGGCTCACGAACGTGTACACCTGTTGATTGACAGTTTGAGACGCGCGGACCAAAGAGCCAGAGCTCAATCCCTGCAAGCACAAATATTCGAGCACACACACACACACACAGACACACACACACACACACACACACACACACACCACACACACCACACACACAACACACACACACACACACGTACACGGATGAGTTTAATCTTGTTTGATTCTAAGTAGCTGGAGTCAATTATCATTGTCTGAACATAAGACAGACTTTGGTAGGTCAGCTTACCGAACAACGTAAGTCCGGTTAGGCTGCTCCCTAAGAACATGCCCTATGGAGAGGCTGTTAACATTTACAAGGACGCCTGTATCAATTATTTTATGTTCAGTGAGCATAAAGGTATCTTGCTGTATTTCGTAGTCAATAAATTAGCTCATGTGGTCTCATTACCCTTGAGGTCAAGGCGTCAACCGCAGAGTGTGACAAAGTATTGTATTCTTGCATGCTAACAAATTTCTACAATCGCTTCGACCACCATCTCTGTTCTTGAAGGTGTTCATGATGAGAACACCATTAAGAACACACAAGAACACTGTGGAGAACACTCCACTTCTGGTCTAATTACACACTATCTGTTTACCGGGCTTGGGGGTAAGTAGAACTCTAGGAATCCTCTACAGGTAAACTCCAGGTAAACCACACTGCACTTCTCATCAGTGTGAAGGCCTTGCCGGTGTGGCATAGTCCATGTTGCATACTTTGGGACTTTTTCTAATTTGGTATTATGCTTTATGTTGGGGTTCCATGCTGGGCCAGCATACTGCAGGATGTAGTATGCTGTATATTTACTATATGTGCCTACATGTATATACAATATGTGTTTGTTTACCCAAGTATATAATTACAGGAAGAGCTACTTCCGTGGCGTTTCGTCCTCTATAATCTTTGTCAAATTATGTCTTGAAAACCACACCAGACGACGACGTTTGGGCACGCCCTGGACCACTATCAAGTCGATTGGGTGTCGACCTGATAATGATCCAGGAAGGACCGAAACGTCATCATCTCATCATCATCTGTGTTGTGGTTTGGTCATCATATCATCAGCCACGTTATTGTGACTCATCGTCTACATACGTTTTGAAGCTATGATGATTTGGGCAAACAATACCCCAGTGTGGTTTTTCATCTGTAAACTAGGCATTTCAAAACTGAATTTTCCATTACGAAAATCGACACCTTTGTTTTCTTATCTTGTATCTGTGGCCTCTGGTTCGCCAAGCTGCGGGGTTCAACACACACACACAAAAAAATCTCACTTTCTTCATTCCAGTCACGATTTTGTGATTGTATCGTCTGTCTGTCTGTCTGTCTGTCTGTCTGTCTGTCTGTTCTGTCTGTCTGTCTGTCTGTCTGTCTGTCTGTCTGTCTGTCCTGTCTGTCCTGTCTGTCTTGTCTGTTTTTGCGTTTGTGTATATTGGTGTAAGCATTAGTTCTGGTGTGTGTGTGTGTGTGTGTGTGTGTGTGTGTGTGTGTGTGTGTGTGTGTGTGTGTGTGTGTGTGTGTGTGTGTGTGTGTACTCACCTAGCTGTGCTTGCCGGGGGAGGGGTGAGATCTGGATGTTTGGTCCCGTCTCTCAACTGTCAATCAAGTGGTTGGTGTGTGTGTACTCACCTAATTGTACTCGACTAATTGTGCTTGCGGGGGGGTTGAGCTCTGGCTCTTTGGTCCCGCCTCTCAACCATCATCAACTGTGTGTGTGTGTGTGTGTGTGTGTGTGTGTGTGTGTGTGTGTGTGTGTGTGTGTGTGTGTGTGTGTGTGTGAGGGAGGGGTGGGTGTGAGAGAGGAAGTGTAGGCTGGCTTGCATGAGGGTGGATGTGGTGGTGTGGCAGGTCGGGGGGTCGTCCGTGACTGTTGACAATTACCACCAGCGCCGCTCCCGCTTCTGCACCACCACCACCACCCTCCACCACCACTGGCACCACCACCCCCTCCACCAACACTGGCACCACCACCCCCTCCACCAACACTGGCACCACTGGCACCACCACCACTGTCACCACCACCACTGGCACCACCACCACTGTCACCACCACCCCTCCACCACCACTGGCACCACCACCACCACCCCCCTCCACCACCACCACCACCAACACTCCCTACCAATCACCACCACCACCACCCCCCTCCACCAACCCCCTCCACCACCACTGGCACCACCAACACTCCCCCACCAATCACCACCACCACTGTCACCATCACCCCTCCTCCAACACTGCACCACCCCCACCACCACCACTGGCACCACCAACACTCCCCACCAATCACCACCAGCACTGGCCCCACCACCTCACCAATCACCACCATCATTGGCACCACCACCACCACCATACCACACCTGGTGCTGGAACCTGTCACCCCTGGGGAGGAGGGGAGGGGGAATAGTGACACCTTACACACCTGCCTACTGCTTTCTGGGTTGTATTATCACATGTGCCTTGCAGGGCCTGGCCTCAGCTCCTGGGATCCAGCCTCAAAGTCACCTTTGGTCTATTACAACGGCCTCCGACGCTAGTTTATCATTCCTATTCTTGAAAATAATGTATGGATTATTACAGTACCACAGACCTTAGGGAGCCGGTGGCTGAGCGGACAGAACACTGGACGCGTGATCCTGTGGTCCCGGGTTCGATCCCGGGCGCCGGCGAGAAACAATGGGCAGAGTTTCTTTCACCCTATGCCCCTGTTACCTAGCAGTAAAATAGGTACCTGGGTGTTAGTCAGCTGTCACGGGCTGCTTCCTGGGGGTGGAGGCCTGGTCGAGGACCGGGCCGCGGGGACACTAAAGCCTCGAAATCATCTCAAGATAACCTCAAGAAGATAACCTGACACCCTGGAAACACAAACCGTAACTGTTTCTAGTTTCAGCTTGTTACAACTTGTAATAAAGTTGTTACGTCTTGGCTTAACGTGTTTATGACGTATTTGAACGTTGTTACAACTTGCTATATTGGTTGTTATAACTGGTTAGGAGGTGTTAAAACTTGCTCGAACGTTGTACCAACGTCGTAGTTTTCGGTGTGTGTTTGGCGGGAAACGCATTCTGAGGCCCACGTGACTTAGTGTCAGCAGTTTTTTTTTTTATTATTATTATTTTCTACCACAGACGTGGCCGGACATTTACAATGCTAACCAGCATATATACATTTTCTTCTGTCCTCCATGGACAGGGTTAGAGAAGTGTTAAACATATAGTTTAAGGGTTTATTGAACACTCAACCACAGAAGTGATTCGGTGCTTTTAAAATGCTAAGCTAACCTACATACGTAAATACATAGATACACAGATTTACGTATGCCCTACATACATAAATACATAGATACACAGATTTACGTATGCCCTACATACATAAATACATAGATACACAGATTACGTATGCCCTACATACGTAAATACATAGATACACAGATTTACGTATGCCCTACATACGTAAATACATAGATACACAGATTTACGTATGCCCTACATAAAGTGTTCGATGTGTCTTTTACATAGTGTCATTAATGTGCATTTATTACAAGGTGAAATGTAATTCTGATTAGCAGTGGCTGGAGACTTGTGAAGTCTGGCCTCAGCGAGACAGTGAGTCTGGAGAAGCGATGTGTATGATTGTCTTCCTGGAGGCTGTGAGAGCCTCCAGGCTCCGGAGGCTCTCGCTGACCAGGCGATCACCAGGGGAAAGCTGGCCGCAGGATAGGCTGCGGGATTAGAAGAACTCTCAAATTCATTAACCGGTAAAAGTCAGGTAATGCCTTCATCATTGCCAGCTGCGTGAGTACTAGACTAGTGTTCGTACTCGATCTGGTAGGACAAGCCCTACCCTTCGGGTCACACTCTCTCTACCGTGTCGAGATTAGTCTCTAGAGAGGCCTACTACACCTGGTTGATGGGGTTCTGGGAGTTCTTCTACTCCCCAAGCCCGGCCCGAGGCCAGGCTTGACTTGTGAGAGTTTGGTCCACCAGGCTGTTGCTTGGAGCGGCCCGCAGGGCCCACATACACACCACAGCACAAAAAAGTGTAGACTCTTATTTTGGAGGACCAAACTCTCACAAGTCGAGCCTGGCCTCGGGCCGGGCTTGGGGAGTAGAAGAACTCCCAGAACCCCATCAACCAGGTATCAACCAGGTATCAACAGCCCGGTTGGTCCGGCACTCCTTGGAGGAAACAATCTAGTTTCCTCTTGAAGATGTCCACGACACTCTGACGAGTGAATCACAGCTCGAGTAATCAGGTGTCATTTGGAGTTACCAAAATTATCTTTTTTTCCCTCCCTTGAGGACAGAAAAAGGAGAGTTCTTGGTCCTTGTTTGTTGGCTGAGAGTTGTTACTAAATTGGAAGACGTTTGACCTTAGTGACCCGCCAGAGCGCCCGGCGGAGCAGCGAGTGGGGAGGACAAAGGCGGGTCAGAGAGGGAGGTGGAGGGGTCGGGACGCAGCCTACAATCAAGTGCTTGGGAAACGGACAGGTTGGCTGTGGAACTCGCCTCGCTGTGTGGCTCTGGGGCCCATCCTCACCTATCCCTTGACCCCTGAGGCAGGTAACCTGTCGTTACCCAGGACACAGTTGGGGTCCCCAGTCTCACCTCACCCCAGGACACAGTTGGGTCCCCAGTCTCACCTCACCCCAGGACACAGTAGGGGTCCCCAGTCTCACCTCACCCCAGGACACAGTTGGGGTCCCCAGTCTCACCTCACCCCAGGACACAGTTGGGGTCCCCAGTCTCACCTCACCCCAGGACACAGTTGGGGTCCCCAGTCTCACCTCACCCCAGGACACAGTTGGGGTCCCCAGTCTCACCTCACCCCAGGACACAGTTGGGGTCCCAGCCTCACCCCAGGACACAGCTGGGGTCCCAGCGTCACCCCAGGACACAGCTGGGCCCCAGCCTCACCTATTCTGAAATTGCTGCCCGTCCTGTGATTGTTGTGGTAATGCCGTCATGGGTCATTATAGGAGAGAGACAACGATGAGCCGATACTGTCACTGGCCTGACCCAGTCTTGCCTCTCACCCGCCCCTCCCCTCTAATACACTCCTAGGTAGGTGTGTCTCCTTGGTAGGTGTGTCTCCTAGGTAGGTGTGTCTCCTTGGCACCTGTGTCTTGGCCTTTAACACTCATATATTGACAAATTGTGTGTACTCACCTAGTTGTTCTCCCCTAGATGTGCTTGCGGGGGTTGAGCTCTGGCTCTTTGGTCCCGCCTCTCAACCGTCAATCAACAGGTGTACAGGTTCCTGAGCCTACTGGGCTCTATCATATCTACACTTGAAACTGTGTATGGAGTCAGCCTCCACCACATCACTGCCTAATGCATTCCATCTGTTAACTACTCTGGAAACACTGGAAAAGTTCTTTCTAACGTCTCTGTGGCTCATGTGAGTACTCAGTTTCCACCTGTGTCCCCTTGTTCGCGTACCACCCGTGTTGAATAGTATATCCTTGCCTACCCGGTCGATTCCCCTGCGGATTTTGTAGGTAGTGATCATGTCTCTTCTTACTCTTCTGTCTTCCAGTGTCGTGAGGGGCATTTCCCGCAGCCTTTCCTCGTAACTCATGCCTCTTAGTTGTGGGACTAGTCTAGTGGCATACCTCTGAACTTTTTCTAGTTTCGTCTTGTGCTTGACAAGGTACGAGCTCCATGCTGGGGCCGCATACTCCAGGATTGGTCTTACATATGTGGTATACAAGGTTCTGAATGATTCCTTACACAGGTTCCTGAAGGCAGTTCTGATGTTAGCCAGCCTCGCATACGCCGCAGATGTTATTCTTTTGATGTGGGCTTCAGGAGACAGGTTTGGTGTGATATCAACTCCTATATCCTTCTCTCTGTCCGTTTCATGAAGGACTTCATCTCCCATTCTGTATACTGTATCTGGCCTCCTGTATGCGCGCGCGCGCGCGCGCGTGTGTGTGTGTGTGTGTGTGTGTGTGTGTGTGTGTGTGTGTGTGTGTGTGTGTGTGTGTTTACTAGTTGTGTTTGCGGGGGTTGAGCTTTGCTCTTTCGGCCCGCCTCTCAACTGTCAATCAACTGTTTACTAACTACCTTTTTTTTTTTTTTTTTTTTTTTTCACACCACACACACACACACACACCAGGAAGCAGCCGTGACAGCTGACTAACTCCCAGGTACCTATTTACTGCTAGGTAACAGGGGCACTTAGGGTGAAAGAAGCTTTGCCCATTTGTTTCTGCCTCGTGCGGGAATCGAACCCGCGCCACAGAATTACGAGTCCTGCGCGCTATCCACCAGGCTACGAGGCCCCCCGTAGTGTGTGTGTGTGTGTGTGTGTGTGTGTGTGTGTGTGTGTGTGTGTGTGTGTGTGTGTGTGTGTGTGTGCGCGTGCTCGTGCATTTGAGGGTGCGTGGAGTAGGTTTTAGCCACAGAGTATATATGGTGGGCGGTATCAGTAGGCCGAGTGGGCTGAAATATGCCATAAAAGATGACCTGACATAAGGTCAAGAAGATGACCTTACCTGCTGCCCTCATCACCACCACCTCGTTTGACCTCATCCAGTGTTGGACCCAAGCCCCTGGCACCCCCTCACTCGCCATGTGGCTCACTTGCTGGCTGTGCTGGTTGATGGAGAGGGGGGAGGTGTTAGGGGGTATTGGTAGTCCGGTATTATGGTTGGTGTGTTGGGGTTAGGTTGGCACTTCTAACAGGAACGTGTCAAATTGCTTCTTGAAGAAGTCCCCCCCCCCCCCAATATCCATGCAATATTTCTTATGCTTGGTGATTGAGTCTTGAACAGCCGTTGACCTCTGATGTATATTTACTCGGGTTAAACTCTAATAGCCATTTGTTAGACCATTTCTTGTTTGTGCAGGTCATTCTGTAGCCTCTTGCTGTCCTCCTGTGTCTTAATCCTTCTCATAATTTTAGCATTATCAGCAAATATTGAGAGGAATGAGTGTATACCTTCTGGAAGATCATTTACGCATATCAGAAACTGGATGGGTACAGCAAGCACCCTGTGGGACTACGCCGGAGACTCCGCTCCGCTGCTCGAAAGTTGGATTTTCAACTCTGTCAAACAGAATACAGAGAGAGTGATGGTCAATCAAATAAGATCAATTCCAAGTGCAGTGAAAAGCTCTGTGCTAGAGGGCACAGTCCTTGCACTGCTGCTATTTCTCATTCTTATCTCGGATATAGACAAAAATACCAGTCATAGCAACGTGTCATCCTTTGCAGATGATACAAAAATCAGTTTACCTGCTTGATGGGGTTCTGGGAGTTCTTCAACTCCCAGAACTCCCTAAGCTCCCTCCAAGCTATTCCCAAAGCTTGAAAATTGCCACTGTAGAAGACACTGAAAAACAACAAGGAGATATAAATATATGCAATCTGCCTTCCCTTCTCTTTCTTGCTTAATCTTTGTCATCAAGTCGTAGAATTCTATTGGACCTGTGAGGCAAGATTTGCCATCCTTGAACCCATGTTAGTGGTGAGTCACAAGGTCCCTTCTCTCCAGGTGTGCTACCAGGTTTGTTCTCGCCATCTTCTCCTTCACCTTGCATGGTACACAAGTTAGGGACACTGGCCTGTAGTTCAGTGCCTCTTGTCTGTCACACGTTTTGTACATTGGGACTACCTTAGCTGTCTTCCATACTTCTGGTAGGTCTCCTGTTTCCTTATACACCACGGAGAGGGGCGAGCAAAGTGCTTCTACACACACTTTTAACACCCATAGGGAGATTTCTTCAGGTCCAACAGCCTTTCTCAAGGCGGTGGCCACCTTCCTCTTAAGGTAGAAACGAGGAAGTTAAACGAAATAGGGTACAGGACACAATCAAGCCTACTTATAGAGGGAAAGCAACATGTCAAGGATCTGGGAATTATGAGGTCTGGCGACCTGACATTTAGCGAACATAACCGAGTAAATATAGCGGCGGCCAGGAAAATGATAGGATGGATTATGAGAACGTTCAAATCCAGGAATCCCACAGCAATGCTAATACTATTTAAATCACTGGTGCTGTCCTGTCTTGAGAATTGCTGGATACTCACTTCCCCCTTCAGAGCGGGAGAGAGCTTTGAATTAGAGGGAATACAGAGAACATATACGGCACGCATAGACACGATAAAACATCTAAATTATTGGGACCGTCTCAAAGCTCTCCAAATGTACTCTTTGGAAAAGAGACGAGAAAGGTATCAAGTAATATATACATGGAAGATACTTGAAGGACAAGTAGTCAATTTGTACAGTGGAACCTTACTTGAGATTACCTTGAGATGATTTCGGGGCTTAGTGTCCCCCGCGGCCCGGTCCTCGACTAGGCATCGAGGACCGACGCCTAGTCTTGTGTGTGTACTCACCTAGTTGTGCTTGCGGAGGTTGAGCTCCGGCTCTTTGGTCCCGCCTCTCAACCGTCAATCAAATGGTGTATAGGTTCCTGAGCCTACTGGGCTCTATCATATCTACACTTGAAACTGTGTATGGAGTCAGCCTCCACCACATCACTTCCTAATGCATTCCATTTGTCAACCACTCTGACACTAAAAAAGTTCTTTCTAATATCTCTGTGGCTCATTTGGGCACTCAGTTTCCACCTGTGTCCCCTAGTGCGTGTGTGTGTGTGTGTGTGCGTGTGTGCGTGTGTGTGTGCGTGCGTGCGTGCGTGCGTGCGTGCGTGCGTGCGTGCGTGCGTGTGCGTGTACCCTGGAAGAGGGCGGGAGGTGTGAGGGGGCGTGCTGCGGGTGTCGTGGTCGTGGTGTCGTGGCGGCCTCAATGATGAGAGTTCCTTGTTTAATGTGACTATTGATTCTCTGTTGTCTCATGACTCTTTTTTGTTTTTTTTTGTTTTGCTATTTGGAGAGTTCCCAGTAGAATCCCGGTGCTGTGACAGGCGTTGCTGGGTACGTGGAGCAGGTGTGTGTGTGTGTGGAGCAGGTGTGTGTGTGTGGGGGGGGGGGGAGAGTCAGATAAGGACAAAATTTATACCTGACTTTAATTTCAGGAGACAGGTGTACTAGGAGTTGTGTGTGAGGAGATGGGGGGGGGGTCAGGAGGGAGGTCTCTCACTTCTCCCTTCACTCAGGGGGTTTTGTGACTTGAGTGACACTTGAGTGACACTTGAGTAACCTGTAGCATTTGTGTTCTGTGGGTAACCCCCCCTTCCTTGAGGTTACCTTGAGGCGCTTCCGGGGCTTAGCGTCCCCGCGGCCCGGTCGTCGACCAGGCCTCCTGGTTGCCGGACTGATCAACCAGGCTGTTGGACGCGGCTGCTCGCAGCCTGACGTCCTTCGTATTCTTCTTCTTTTCAGGTACTGGTTTGGTGCCTTCATTCATCAGGGGGGGGGGGGGTCACCGCTACCGCCAGGTGAGGAGGTCATGGGGTCATGTCCGGCCCAGCCACGACTCTACCTGTAGTTGGTCTCGAGAGTGCTACTTGAGAGAGGGCCAAGTTCAGGAGTCACTGACAAGTGCAGGGGGTGGGGAGGGGGGGGTCTGATCAGCATGATGAGTCAGGGAGGGTAATTAACACATTTAGGTGATGAGTATGTCTCAGGATAGTCATCAAAATGGTCTAAAAAACGTTGGTTTAGGGGCAAGTGTGGGTAAGGATGGGGGGGGAGGGAGGTACAAGTCCGGGGGGGGGGTATCATTATAGATGGCAGGCTCGGCAGACTAACTTTCAAATCCAGGGATCCCATCACATTGGTTGTACTCTTCAAGTCACTTGTGTTGTCCCGTCTTGAGTACTGCTCAGTACTCACTTTCCCCTTCAGAGCAGGAGAGATTGCTGAAATAGAGGGAATACAGAGAACATATACGGCACGCATAGACGCGATAAAGCACCTAAATTATTGGGATCGTCTCAAAGCCCTCCAAATGTACTCACTAGAAAGGAGACGAGAGAGATACCAAATAATACACACATGGAAAATACTGGAGGGACAGGTCCCAAATCTACACAGTAAAATAACAACGTACTGGAGTGAACGATATGGAAGAAAATGCAGAATAGAACCAGTGAAGAGCAGAGGTGCCATAGGCACAATCAGAGAACACTGTATAAACATCAGAGGTCCGCGGTTGTTCAACGTCCTCCCAGCGAGTATAAGAAATATTGCCGGAACAACCGTGGACATCTTCAAGAGAAAACTAAGATAGTTTTTTCCAAGGAGTGCCGGACCAACCTGGCTGTAGTGGGTATGTGGGCCTGCGGGCCGCTCCAAGCAACAGCCTGGTGGACCAAACTCTCACAAGTCAAGCCTGGCCTCGGGCCGGGCTTGGGGAGTACAAGAACTCCCAGAACCCCATCAACCAGGTATCAACCAGGTATTAAGCAGACGACGTGTCGGTCCGTCCTGGACCCTTGTGTGACGACGTGTCGGTCCGTCCTGGACCCTTGTGTGACGACGTGTCGGTCCGTCCTGGACCCTTGTGTGACGACGTGTCGGTCCGTCCTGGACCCTTGTGTGACGACGTGTCGGTCCGTCCTGGACCCTTGTGTGACGACGTGTCGGTCCGTCCTGGACCCTTGTGTGACGACGTGTCGGTCCGTCCTGGACCCTTGTGTGACGACGTGTCGGTCCGTCCTGGACCCTTGGGTGACGACGTGTCGGTCCGTCCTGGACCCTTGTGTGACGACGTGTCGGTCCGTCCTGGACCCTTGTGTGACGACGTGTCGGTCCGTCCTGGACCCTTGTGTGGCGACGTGTCGGTCCGTCCTGGACCCTTGTGTGGCGACGTGTCGGTCCGTCCTGGACCCTTGTGTGACGACGTGTCGGTCCGTCCTGGACCCTTGTGTGACGACGTGTCGGTCCGTCCTGGACCCTTGTGTGACGACGTGTCGGTCCGTCCTGGACCCTTGTGTGACGACGTGTCGGTCCGTCCTGGACCCTTGTGTGACGACGTGTCGGTCCGTCCTGGACCCTTGTGTGACGACGTGTCGGTCCGTCCTGGACCCTTGTGTGACGACGTGTCGGTCCGTCCTGGACCCTTGTGTGACGACGTGTCGGTCCGTCCTGGACCCTTGTGTGACGACGTGTCGGTCCGTCCTGGACCCTTGTGTGACGACGTGTCGGTCCGTCCTGGAGCCTTATCGAGTAGTGACAAGCGAGAGTGAGGGGAGTGAAGGTAAGCAAGAGGGAAAGTGAGGGGAGGGGGGAAGGAATGTGAGGGAGAACTAGAGAAGCCCAAAAACCCAAGTAGCATCAAAATAAAGATTACTACTGAAGGCTTCCTGGCGGCTGAACAAAGCAGAAAAGGGAAGAAAAACGAGAAAATGGTAAAAAAAAGGTGAAACAGACAACCAGAATAGACAGAGAGATAGGAACATGCCATTGTGTGTGTGTGTGTGTGTGTGTGTGTGTGTGTGTGTGTGTGTGTGTGTGTGTGTGTGTGTGTGTGTGTGTACTCACCTAGTTGTGTTTGCGGGGGTTGAGCTCTGGTTGTGTTGTGTGTGCTTGTGTGTTTACTAGTTGTGTTTTTGCGGGGGTTGAGCTTTGCTCTTTCGGCCCGCCTCTCAACTGTCAATCACCTGTTTACTAACTACTTTTTTTTTTTCTCTCTCTTTTTTTTTCCCCCACACCACACACACACACCCCAGGAAGCAGCCCGTGACAGCTGACTAACTCCCAGGTACCTATTTACTGCTAGGTAACAGGGGCACTTAGGGTGAAAGAAACTTTGCCCATTTGTTTCTGCCTCGTGCGGGAATCGAACCCGCGCCACAGAATTGCGAGCCCTGCGCGCTATCCACCAGGCTACGAGGCCCCGTGAGTGTGAGTGAGTGAGTGAGTGCGTGCGCCCACTGCTAAGGTGCCCCTCCTCCTCCTCCTCCCCCACCAGTAATAATGAGCTATATATATACCCACACAGGAGAGGGTCCGGGTTACACCACGGCTATACAGGACCCACCATTGAGCCGCTCTACACGCGCGCCACCACTCTTGGGGGGAACTGTTCCCGCTGCCAAAAGTATCCGAGAGTAACGATGATATAACAACAGCCTGGTGGAGCAAACTCTCCACAAGTCGAGCCTGGCCTCGGGTCGGGCTTGGGGAGTAGAAGAACTCCCAGAACCCCATCAACCAGGTATCAAGCAAGTGTGGTATGTCTTATGGGTGACGTTCTGACCAGACAAACTGTTGGTGCTGGCCGTTGGCACTGTGGGTTGTTCAGCTGGGCCGTGCAGGTGTTAACCCTTGTACACTTGGCCTTTAGATCTTAATGTTTATACTTATTTCTTGAGAGGTTGCCAGGAGGCCTGGTCGGAGACCGGGCCGCGGGAGTCATTACTCCTCGGAACCACCTGCAGGTTATCTGGAGATGATTTCGGGGCTTAGCGTCCCCGCGGCCCGGTCCTCGACCAGGTCTTCTTTTTGTTACACACCCTCCAGGAAGCCGCCCGTAGCAGCTGCGTAGCAGCTGTATATTAAAGAAGACCTGGTATGCACAGAACTATTAAATTCAACTAATGAGGTGGTAGAGGTACTTGGAATGAAGGTAGAGAAACTAAACCTAATTATTATTCTAATATATAAACCGCCAGATACAACGATTGAGGAATTCACAGAACAGATGCACAAAATAGAGAACATACTTGACAACCTAGCAAACCCAGCTCCAGATATTATCTTTCTTGGAGATTTCAATTTACCGAGTCTAAGATGGAGAACGGCAAACACAAATATCATAGCAGGGAATGACCCGGGAAATAACCAACCACAGGTTAGAGAACTTTTGAGATTCTGTGACAAATTCTCGCTCAATCAACAGATTACAGAACCAACTAGGAACGAAAACACACTAGACTTGTTATTCACAAACAATGATGAACTAATCAGGGATATCACAATCTCAGATACTTCATACTCAGACCATAAGCTCATTGAAGTGCGAACTAGCATAAATAACGGTAGTAGGTCTAAGAGACCCAACAAGCGAGAAGGAATATTCAATCAATTCAATTTCAACAATAAGAGGATTGACTGGGAAAAAATAAATGTAGACCTTGCAACCATTCAATGGGAGACGGTCTTAAGCGACAAAACTCCCACACAGGGAATAGCTCAACTGACAGCTGAAGCTTACAAGGTGTGCTTGAAGCACGTACCTGTGAGGAGGGGCAGAAAGAGGACCACTCTAGAAAGAGAACGGAGACGACTGTACAGGAGAAGGAAAAAAATAACGGAAATGCTTCGGCAGACACAACTATCACAAGCAAGGAAAACAAGCCTAAGCAGGGAGATTGAGGAAATAGAACAAACGTTGAAGCGATCATATGAGTCTGAGGAAATGGAATTGGAACAGAAAGCTATACAAGAGATAAGGAAAAATCCGAAATATTTTTTCACATACGCAAAATCAAAATCCAAAACCTCGACCAGTATTGGACCGTTAATTACAAATGAAGGTACGTACACAGAGGACAACAAAGAGATTAGTGAAATTCTAAGAAGCCAGTATGAGGCTATGTTTAGCACACCAATAAACAACATGAAAGTTGATGACCCAGACAGCTTCTTTATGAATGACATTCAAGCTGCAGATAATATAACGGATATTACCACAAACTCGGAAGACTTTGAAAGAGAAATTAATAATATGCCTATGCACTCAGCTCCTGGGCCTGACTCATGGAATTCAATATTCATAAAGAAATGTAAAGTACCAGTAGCGAGAGCACTCAGCGTAATATGGAGAAAGAGCCTGGATACAGGGGAGATACCAGCAGCACTTAAATCTGCAGATATAGCTCCGTTGCACAAGGGGGGGAGTAAAGCCTTGGCAAAAAATTATAGGCCAGTTGCACTAACATCACACATAATAAAAGTGTTTGAAAGAGTGATTAGGAATCAAATTTCTAGTTTTATGGAAAACAATGAATTGCACAATCCAGGACAACATGGATTTAGAGCGGGAAGATCCTGTCTGTCACAGTTACTCAACCACTATGACAAAATCACAGAAGCCCTAGAAGAAAAGCAAAATGCAGATGTTGTATACACAGACTTTGCAAAGGCGTTCGACAAATGTGACCATGGGGTGATAGCTCACAAAATGAGGTCAATGGGAATAACTGGAAAAGTAGGACGCTGGATACTCAATTTCCTGTCGAACAGAACACAAAGAGTAACAGTCAATCAGATAAAATCGAGTCCAAGCGATGTTAAAAGCTCTGTACCTCAAGGTACAGTCCTTGCACCGCTACTGTTCCTTATTCTCATATCTGATATAGACAAAAATACACGCCACAGCTTCGTGTCGTCCTTTGCAGATGACACAAAAATCAGCATGAAAATTACCTCTGCTGAAGACATTGAAAAACTACAAGCAGATGTCAACAAAGTTTTTGATTGGGCAGCAGAAAATAACATGATGTTTAACAGTGATAAATTTCAGGTACTCAGGTACGGCAAAAATGAGGATCTGAAACATAATACAGGGTACAAAACACAATCGAATCTTCCCATAGTAGGAAAACAGCATGTCAAGGATTTGGGAATAATGATGTCCGACGATCTAACGTTTAGGGAGCATAACCAAGCAAATATCGCGTCAGCCAGAAAAATGATCGGATGGATTACGAGAACTTTCAAATCCAGGGATCCCATCACAATGGTTGTACTCTTCAAGTCACTTGTGCTGTCCCGTCTCGAGTACTGCTCAGTACTCACTTCCCCCTTCAGAGCAGGAGAGATTGCTGAAATAGAGGGAATACAGAGAACATATACGGCACGCATAGACGAGATAAAACACCTAAATTATTGGGATCGTCTCAAAGCTCTCCAAATGTACTCTCTAGAAAGGAGACGAGAGAGATACCAAATAATATACACCTGGAAAATACTGGAGGGTCAGGTCCCAAATCTACACAGTAAAATAACAACGTACTGGAGTGAACGATATGGAAGAAAATGCAAGATTGAACCTGTGAAGAGCAGAGGTGTCATAGGCACAATCAGAGAGCACTGTATAAACATCAGAGGTCCGCAGTTGTTCAACACCCTCCCAGCGAGCATAAGAAATATTGCCGGAACAACCGTGGACATCTTCAAGAGAAAACTGGACGGTTTTCTAAGAGAAGTTCCGGATCAGCCGGGCTGTGGTGGGTACGTGGCCCTGCGGGCCGCTCCAAGCAACAGCCTGGTGGACCAAACTCTCACAAGTCGAGCCTGGCCTCGGGCCGGGCTTGGGGAGTAGAAGAACTCCCAGAACCCCATCAACCAGGTATCAACCAGGTAGCTGTCTAACTCCCAAGTACCTATTTACTGCTAGGTGAACAGGGATATCAGGGCGAAAGAAACTGCCTATTTGTTTCCGCCTCCACCGGGTAGTGAACCCGGGACCTCAGGACTACGAATCCGAAACGCTGTCCACTCAGCTGTCCCCCCCCCCCAACACCAGGATGATTCCGATAACAGCCAAGTTATAACGAGCCAGATAGCATTGGACACAATATCCCAGGATAACGTTGAATGAACGTTATTCCAAGATAACGTTATCCCAGGATTACTACCACCACGTCGATGGAAATCGCGAGGTTATCTTATAAATTAAGGTTAAGGTAAGGTTAAGATAAGGTTAAGATAACCTCAAGATAACCACTAGGGTAGTGGTCCCTTGGTGGTGGTGGGGGGGGGGGAGGGGTTGTTGAGCATACATATACGTCAAACAACATGGCAGACACAACAGTATTGTGAACCACTTACAGGTCAACAATGTCCGTCATGAAGACAGTTACCAATGTGTCCTTATCACAGTTCCTGAGGAGTTACTCGTGGCTCAAGTAGGACCTCTTCCCCAGACCTTGAGAAGTGGTGCGTGGAGACGGAGCAAGCAAGCAACCCGCTCTCCTTACACCACGTCGCATTTTGACGGTACACTTTACCCAAGACCAAAAAACCGTCGTACGACAATTTTGGCGGCGGCTGGCGATGTTGTCGCTCGTGTCCCGTTTTCTGTTGGTGGGTCCTCGTGTTGGTTAGTTTAGTTGGGTTTAGTAGGATGGTTTCTGGACGTTGGGAAGGGTGGGGAGGATGGGCTGGAGGGAGGCAGGGGGGTTACCTTGAGGTGCTTCCGGGGCTCAGCGTCCCCGCGGCCCCGGTCGTCGACCAGGCCTCCTGGTGGCTGGACTGATCAACCAGGCTGTTAGACGCGGCTGCTCGCAGCCTGACGTATGAGTCACAGTAGTAGTAACTAGTGTGGGGGAAATATTAGGGTGACGGCTGTTGCCTGGCTCTGCCTGTCCCCTCCCCCCCCCCCCCCTGACCTTGTCACTTCCTAGAATAAATGGATTAAACAACTTTTATGTAAAGTCAACTTTTATTCAAGAGACATTTTGACACGCGCTTGGCTATAGGAGCACGCACATGTACTCTCCTAGTTGTGGTTGCGGGGGTTGAGCTCTGGCTCTTTGGTCCCGCCTCTCAACCGTCAATCAACAGGTGTACAGGTTCCTGAGCCTACTGGGCTCTATCATATCTACTTGAAACTGTGTATGGAGTCAGCCTCCACTACATCACTGCCTAATGTATTCCATTTCCTAACTACTCTGACACTGAATAAGAGTGAAAGAAACACGGGTACGTGTGCCACCCGTGTTAAATAATCCATCCTTGTCTACCCTGTCAATTACCCAAAGATTTTTGTATGTGGTGATCATGTCTCACCGAGCTCTTCTGTTTTCCAGCGACGTGAGGTGCAGTTCACTCAGCCTTTCCTCGTAACTCATGCCTCTTAGTTCTGGGACTAGCCTGGTGGCATAACTCTAAACTTTTTCCAACTTCGTCTTGTGCTTGACAAGGTACGGGCTCCATACTCCAGGATTGGTCTTATATATGTGGTATACAAGGTTCTGAAAGATTCCTTACACAGGTTCCTGAAGGCAGTTCTGATGTTAGCCAGCCTCGCATACGCCGCTGATGTTATTCTTTTGATGTCGGCTTCAGGAGACAGGTTTGGTGTGATATCAACTCAGATCTTTCTCTGTACGTTTCGTGAAGGACTTCATCTCCCATTCGGTATCCAGTGTCTGGCCTCCTATTTCCTCCACCTAGTTTCATTACCCTACATTTACTCGGGTTGAACTTTAGTAGCCATTTTGATGACCAGACCACACACTAGAAGTTGAAGGGACGACGACGTTTCGGTCCGTCCTGGACCATTCTCAAGTCGATTGTGAATGACAATCGACTTGAGAATGGTCCAGGACGGACCGAAACGTCGTCGTCCCTTCAACTTCTAGTGTGTTGTCTGGTCAACATTCTTCAGCCACGTTATTGTGACTCATCGCCTTTAGTAGCCATTTGTTGAACCATTCCTTCAAGTTGTTTAGGTCATCTTGTAGCC
>NC_091216.1:23471621-23494121 GCF_040958095.1 Procambarus clarkii | reverse complement strand
TGATTTACTTTAGGAAAGTAAAGCCCTTGTAGATTAATGCAAGAACAGATATAAGAACACTGTCGCCTGTGTTTGCTTGCCAAGATGTTCTCTTGGGGGGCGGGGGGGGGGGGGGGAGGGGGTCGAGATTTAGCTCCTGAGGTTCATACTGTCAGTCAAGGAGCTGACAGTAAAGGTTCATACTGTCAGTCAAGGAGCTGACAGTAAAGGTTCATACTGTCAGTCAAGGAGCTGACAGTAAAGGTTCATACTGTCAGTCAAGGAGCTGACAGTAAAGGTTCATACTGTCAGTCAAGGAGCTGACAGTAAAGGTTCATACTGTCAGTATACCTGCCTAATGACGGGTATACTGCTGACTATTGGAGTGAGCTCTGTGTATCTGGCACTGCCCCGCGGCACTCGGTCAGCAGACTTGTGCGGGTGGCACCGTAGCGCCCTCCCCAAAAGCTTCTACCTCTCCCGGTGATGATGAGTGTGCCCGGAACACAGTGTGTGGTCACGTGGCCAAGTTCAAGTAATGTTTATTGAGATAATAAAGTACACCTCAAAGGGATAGAGTATCTTAGGGTATTTCTACCCTCGTGCACCTGGTCAGGGGCCAGATTCACGAAGGGGTTACGCAGGTACTTACGAACGTGTACATCTTTCTTCAATCATTGACGGCTTTGGTTACATTTATTAAACAGTTTACAAGCATGAAAACTTGCCAGTCAACTGTTGTTATTGTTATAAACAGCCTCCTGGTGCTTCGGAGCTCATTAACTGTTTAATAATTGTAAACAAAGCCGCCAAAGATTGAGAAAAGATGGGCAGGCGCGTACGTGCTTGGGTAACTGCTTCGTGAATCTGGCCTCAGGGGTTCTTTACTGAGACTGGTGTTCCAAGGGTAGTGAGGTCTGTCTGTCTGTCTCTGTCTGTCTCTGTCTGCTTCTGATTGTTACCTCTTGATAAGTTCCATACTTCAACTCCCGCAGCCTTTTCTGGTGACTGTCTGCCCAGTACTCGTGGCCACCACAGGCCGGCAGACCCGCGGGTACCCGCTTGGCGGTGGTACATGCTGCCTTGCCTACTTCACACACACACACACTCACACACACACACACACACACACACACACACACACACACACACACACACACACACACACACACACACACACACACACACACACACACACATTAGGTAAGTATTAGGTAAGTACACACACACACACACACACACACAGCGGCTGAAGGAACTGAACCTTACGACACTAGAGAAAAGAAGGGAGAGAGGAGATATGATAGGGACATATAAAATACTCAGGGGAATTGACAAAGTGGAAATAGATCAAATGTTCACACGTAATAATAACAGAACGAGGGGACATGGGTGGAAACTGGAAACTCAGATGAGTCACAGAGATGTTAGGAAGTTTTCTTTTAGCGTGAGAGTAGTAGAAAAATGGAATGCACTTGGGGAACAGGTTGTGGAAGCAAATACTATTCATACTTTTAAAACTAGGTATGATAGGGAAATGGGACAGGAGTCATTGCTGTAAACAACCGATAGCTAGAAAGGCGGGATCCAAGAGTCAATGCTCGATCCTGCAAGCACATATAGGTGAGTACATATAGGTGAGTACACACACACCACACACCACACACACACACACACACACACACACACACACACACACACACACACACACACACACACACACACACACACAGACACAGACACACACACACACACACACACAGAGAGAGAGAGAGAGAGAGAGAGAGAGAGAGAGAGAGAGAGACACAGTAACCGCGGGCATTAAACCATCTTCAACACCAACCGACAACACTAACACAATACAGAGGGAGCAGAGAAACGACTTTATAAACACCTTCAACCGTATGGGCACGGCTGAAGGTGTTCAGTGTTCCAACACGCTCTGCATACTACCTTCCACTGCCTCGAGGAACCACCTCAAGGTATGGTGAGCAAACCACACACCTCAAGATGAAGAGGCGACGACGTTTCGGTCCGCCCTGGACCATTGTCACATTCGTCGACTTGATGATTCAAGGTTTGTAACCCAGATCCAAGAGGCTTTTTAAAATAAGAGCAAGAGTAAAATAGGAATGTGAAGATTATGTGTTCACCTCCTTGAGGGGAAAGCATGCAGTCATATATATATATATATATATATATATATATATATATATATATATATATATATATAATAATATAAAATAACGAGGGAGCCGGTAAACACAGGAGGATGATTAGTGGGTACTTACCGGCAGCCAAGTCAATACCAGACGTATAGGACCTTGAGGTAGTCAACCTGGGTTGTGGCTTGCTTGTGGTGGTTGGTGCAAGGATTACCTGGTTGATACCTGGTTGATAGGGTTCTGGGAGTTCTTGTACTCCAAGTGTGTGTGTTACATAGGTCTCTCTGGGCGTACCTACTGTGCATCTAAGTGTTTTATTGGGCACTTTCTTCCACGCCCAGTGTAAAGGTACGTCGTCTTGTACAACTCTTCCTCCCTTATGTTACTCATACGTCAAGCTGCGAGCAGCCGCGTCTAACAGCCTGGTTGATCAGTCCAGCAACCAGGAGGCCTGGTCGACGACCGGGCCGCGGGGACACTAAGCCCCGGAAGCACCTCAAGGTAACCTCAAGGTTATGATTACCTTATGGCTACTTTGTGCTGGTTATTGGGGGGATCAATGCCCCTGCGGCCCGGTCTCTAACCATGGCGCCTGGTTGGTGATCTAGTCAGTCAGGGTGTTATGCGCAGCTGCTTGCATTCTGGTGTATTAATTATAGTCCGGTTGATCGGATTTCCTTAGCAGGTGTTTATCAAGTTATCTCTCACACACCTGGTGAGGCCTCGTAGCCTGGTGGTGAGGCCTCGTAGCCTGGTGGTGAGGCCTCGTAGCCTGGTGGTGGGGCCTCGTAGCCTGGTGGTGAGGCCTCGTAGCCTGGTGGTGGGGCCTCGTAGCCTGGTGGTGAGGCCTCGTAGCCTGGTGGTGAGGCCTCGTAGCCTGGTGGTGAGGCCTCGTAGCCTGGTGGATAGCGCGCAGGATTCGTAATTCTGTGGCGCGGGTTCAATTCCCGCACGAGGCAGAAACAAATGGGCAAAGTTTCTTTCACCCTGAATGCCCCTGTTACCTAGCAGTAAATAGGTACCTGGGAGTTAGTCAGCTGTCACGGGCTGCTTCCTGGGGGTGGAGGCCTGGTCGAGGACCGGGCCGCGGGGACACTAAAGCCCCGAAATCATCTCAAGATAACCTCAAGATAACCTCACAAGTCAAGCCTGGCCTCGGGCCGGGCTTGGGGGGAGTAGAAGAACTCCCAGAACCCCATCAACCAGGTATCAAGTTCTCTCCTGAACACCGTGAGAAGTCGGCTAATTACACCTCTTATGTTTAGTGGGAGAGTGTTGAACAGTCTCGATTGATTGATGATCGATGAAGATTAATCCACCCAAAAGGTGGCACGGGCATGAATAGCCCGTAAGTGGTGGCCCTTTAGAGCCATTACCAGTATCATTAGCTGATACTGGAGATCTGTGGAGGTGCGACTGCATCTTGCGAACAGTCTCAGGCCCTTGGTGTTGATAGAATTGTCACTCCAAAGGATACCTGATCAACCAGGCGGTGACTCATACGTCAGGCTGCGAGCAGCCGCGTCCAACAGCCTGGTTGATCAGTCCAGCAACCAGGAGGCCTGGTCGACGACCGGGCCGCGGGGACGCTAAGCCCCGGAAGCACCTCAAGGTAACTTCAAGGTAACTCGGAGTACCTATTGCTCCTCAAGTTCAAGTAGGTTTACTGAGACAATGAAATACATCTCGAAGGGATAGAACAGCTTAGGCTATGTCTACCCCTTCTATTGCACCTCCGCTCCTCATGTGGCTACCTTGCACAGCCGGCCGTAGCTCCTGGGCTCTTAAGGAGTTATTTCCGTGTGCAGAGTATGATACATCGCCCTTACCTGCGACGAAGGAATGAACTTTGGGGATTTTTTTTAAGCCTTCGGCCTTTTTAAGCCTTTTATTAAGCCTTTTTTTAAGCCTTCTCGGTAATTTAGGCATTTAAATGTATTGTGGTAAATATTCTCCACATCTTCTCTGTGTTGCAGTATTTGCAGTGTTATATAGTGAGGCTCGCAGCCTGTAGTGAGGCTCTGTGTCCTCTGTGGCTCTGTGTCCTCTGGCTCTGTGCTCTCTGTGGCTCTGTGTCCTCTGTGGCTCTGTGCTCTCTGTGGCTCTGTGGCTCTGTGTCCTCTGTGGCTCTGTGTCCTCTGTGGCTCTGTGTCCTCTGTGGCTCTGTGTCCTCTGTGGCTCTGTGCGCTCTGTGGAGGCCAATATAATGAAGATTCCGGTATCGTTCGGGAAGAAAGGCATAGTTCTATGAGATACTGATGCGGTACAATAAACCGAACCCATATCCACGATCTTGCATGAGTGACCCATGGAACTCACAAACACTCACTCACACTCACAAACACACACACACCTCACTCACTCACTCACTCACTCACTCACTCACTCACCACCGTACCACAATGAGGTGACAGTACCCCCAACAATTGCAAGTACACTAGACCTGACTCGCAGGTTTGGACTACCTCATCGGGTACCACAATCACGCGCTTGCGAATTCATTGTGCATATTGTGTGTATAATTGATGTCGCTGTCATATATGGGAAGAGTGTATAATCGAAGACCCTGTGGAATACAGCTCTTCGGCATGGCGACTCCTGAGTTTGCCTCGTGGGCTCTTCGGATTAGGTTTGTGAGGAAGTTAAAGGTCAATCTCCCTCATTTTCCAGTTAATCCTCTTGTGCATAACTGATGTGCTGTTGCACCGTGGTCACGTCTGGCTGTGTCTTGAGGTGCTTCTGTGAATGTGTCACTAAGGTGCTAGGCATATACGGGTTATTCATGCCCGTGCCACCTCTTGGGATGGCTTAATCTATGTCAATCATCGGGTTTTGGCCTCTGACTGAGACTGCTGCTGCTGCTGCTGCTGCTGCTGCTGCTGCTGCTGCTGCTGCTACTGCTGCTGCTGCTACTGCTGCTGCTGCTGCTGCTGCTGCTGCTGCTGCTGCTGCTGCTGCTACTGCTGCTACTGCTGCTACTGCTGCTACTGCTGCTGCTGCTGCTGCTGCTACTGCTGCTACTGCTGCTGCTGCTGCTGCTAGACGCGCTACATACACAGTCAGACACACACGAGTCACACAGCCTGGTTGATCAGATGTGCTTGGGAAGTGTGTACCAAGTTGCCTCTTGAACGGCGTGAAAGGTCGGCCAGTTATGTTTAAAAGGAGTGTGTGTGTGTTGAAAAGTCTTGGCCACTTAGTTCTGCTTCAACTGTCCTTCAGTGACAGCTCCGCTCCTGTGCCAGGCATGGCCACTACGGGCTCACCATAGCCCGTGCTACTTGCCCCGCTCCTGTGCCAGGCATGGCCACTACGGGCTCACCATAGCCCGTGCTACTTGCCCCGCTCCTGTGCCAGGCATGGCCACTACGGGCTCACCATAGCCCGTGCTACTTGCCCCGCTCCTGTGCCAGGCATGGCCACTACGGGCTCACCATAGCCCGTGCTACTTGGATCTTTTTGTTCAGAGTAGCTGAATCTAAATCAACAACTACTTGTGCACCTATCGAGCTTATCGACTTTTTATTGGGTTATTTTGCACATGGAGCCTTGCCTCCTACTCTGGTTATCTTGAGATGATTTCGGGGGCTTAGCGTCCCCGCGGCCCGGTCCTCAACCACGCCTGCACCCCCAGGAAGCAGCCCGTGACAGCTGACTAACTGCCAGGTACCTATTTACTGCTAGGTAACAGGGTCATCAGGGTGAAAGAAATCCATTGTTTCTCGCCGGCGCCAGAGATCGAACCCGGGACCACAGGATCACGCGTCCAGTGTTGTGTCTGCTCAGCCACCAACTCACCGGAGGTATATACATCCGTCTCACATAGATACGAGGTAGTGGAAATTGAAATTGAAATAAGTTTATTGAGGTAAAATACACACAAAGGGATGAGGTAGCTCAAGCTATTCTCACCCCATATGAGGTAGTGGAGGTGAGGCGGAGACCAGGGATGTGTGAGGGGGGAGGTGGGGGGGGGGGGTAGCGTGGATTTAATTAATCTGGTGTAAATATTAACACAGTAGGCAGGTCGGTGGCGCGCGGCTGCCACCCGCCCGCAGTAATTGTTCGCCGGGGCAAGAAGGGCTCAACTCCACCATTATTGATCAAGTCTGCTCCTGGTTCTTCATTCTTCACACACTACCACTCTTCCCCCTCCCTCCCTCCCTCCCTCCATCCCTCACTTTATCCCTCTCCCTCATCTCTCCCTTCCTCACCTCATCTCTCCAACCTCTCTCACAGTAGAGATGCTATACCAATGATGATACTCTTCAAGACGCTAGTGCTCTCTAAGAGTGGAGTACTGCTGCACAATGACAGCCCCTTTCAAAGCTGGAGAAATTGCTGACCTGGAGAGCGTGCAGAGATCCTTTACTGCTAGAATCCACTCAGTAAGACACCTAAAGTATTGGGACCGACTAAAGAGCCTAAATCTGTACTCCCTTGAGTACAGGCGGGAGAGATACATAATAATTTACACGAGGAAAATAGTAGAGGGGCTGGTCCCAAACCTGCACACAGAAATAACATCACACGAGACCAGGAGGCATGGCAGGATGTGCAGAATACCCCCGTTGAAGTGCAGAGGTGCAACAGGTACTCTGAGAGAGAACTCTATCAACATCAGAGGCCCGAGTCTGTTCAACACGCTTCCACTACACATAAGGGGCATAACTGGCCGACCCCTCACAGTGTTCAAGAGAGAACTATCAACATCAGAGGCCCGAGACTGTTCAACACGCTTCCACCACACACAAGGGACATAACTGACCCGTTACCGATCAGACTGTTGTGTCCAGCAGGCATACATATCCAACACCACCCGGCTGATCAGTCACCTGCTGCAAGAACGTGTTCAATTGTCTCTTGAACACGCCTCCAACATGTGTTCTAGCAGCTTGGGGTGGGCACGTGCTCCGTAGGGGGAGGGGCACGTGCAACTGGAAGAGGAGCACATGTGGACACGTGCAACAGGGGGGTGGGGGGGGGGGGGGTAGGGACGTGCCCAACCCCCCACCCCCAGCACAGGCTTGGGAGGAAGATCATCATCTTCCAGCACCCATGGCAGGTGTACCGGGTTGTACTGGAGGGTTGTACCGGGTTGTACCGGAGGGTGGTACCGGGTTGTACTGGAGGGTTGTACCGGGTTGTACCGGAGGGTGGTACCGGGTTGTACTGGAGGGTTGTACCGGGTTGTACCGGAGGGTGGTACCGGGTTGTACTGGAGGGTTGTACCGGGTTGTACCGGAGGGTGGTACCGGGTTGTACCGGGTTGTACCGGAGGGTTGTACCGGGTTGTACTGGAGGGTTGTACCGGGTTGTACTGGAGGGTTGTACTGGAGGGTTGTACCGGGTTGTACCGGAGGGTGGTACCGGGTTGTACTGGAGGGTTGTACCGGGTTGTACCGGAGGGTGGTACCGGGTTGTACTGGAGGGTTGTACCGGGTTGTACCGGAGGGTGGTACCGGGTTGTACTGGAGGGTTGTACCGGGTTGTACCGGAGGGTGGTACCGGGTTGTACTGGAGGGTTGTACCGGAGGGTTGTACCGGGTTGTACTGGAGGGTTGTACTGGAGGGTTGTACCGGGTTGTACTGGAGGGTGGTACCGGGTTGTACTGGAGGGTGGTACCGGGTTGTACTGGAGGGTTGTACCGGGTTGTACTGGAGGCCAGAGTGGTAGTGGGGGAGGGGGAGGGGGGGGGACAAGTAGGGGTTGGGGGGCTGGTGTTATCGGCGTGTCAATCTGGGCCAAGAGAGGGGCGGGGGTTGCTCTCCGGGCCCCATAAAGTACCCGTATTTGGTGCTCCGTTTAGCTGCCTCGCCCTCCGACCCACACCCGGCCACACCACGTCGAGGGCCACACCACGTCGAGGGCCACACCACGTCGAGGGCCACACCACGTCGAGGGCCACACCACGTCGAGGGCCACACACCACGTCGAGGGCCACACACCACGTCGAGGGCCACACCACGTCGAGGGCCACACCACGTCGAGGGCCACACCACGTCGAGGGCCACACCACGTCGAGGGCCACACACCACGTCGAGGGCCACACCGTCGAGGGCCACACACCACGTCGAGGGCCACACCACGTCGAGGGCCACACACCACGTCGAGGGCCACACCACGTCGAGGGCCACACACCACCGTCGAGGGCCACACACCACGTCGAGGGCCACACACCACGTCGAGGGCCACACACCACGTCGAGGGCCACACACCACCGTCGAGGGCCACACACCACGTCGAGGGCCTCACACCACGTCGAGGGCCACACACCACGTCGAGGGCCTCACACCACGTCGAGGGCCACACACCACCGTCGAGGGCCACACACCACGTCGAGGGCCACACACCACCGTCGAGGGCCACACACCACGTCGAGGGCCACACACCACCGTCGAGGGCCACACACCACGTCGAGGGCCACACACCACCGTCGAGGGCCACACACCACGTCGAGGGCCACACACCACGTCGAGGGCCACACACCACCGTCGAGGGCCACACACCACGTCGAGGGCCACACACCACCGTCGAGGGCCACACACCACGTCGAGGGCCACACACCACCGTCGAGGGCCACACACCACGTCGAGGGCCACACACCACCGTCGAGGGCCACACACCACCGTCGAGGGCCACACACCACCGTCGAGGGCCACACACCACCGTCGAGGGCCACACACCACCGTCGAGGGCCACACACCACGTCGAGGGCCTCACACCACGTCGAGGGCCACACACCACCGTCGAGGGCCACACACCACGTCGAGGGCCTCACACCACGTCGAGGGCCACACACCACCGTCGAGGGCCACACACCACGTCGAGGGCCTCACACCACGTCGAGGGCCTCACACCACGTCGAGGGCCACACACCACGTCGAGGGCCACACACCACCGTCGAGGGCCACACACCACGTCGAGGGCCTCACACCACGTCGAGGGCCTCACACCACGTCGAGGGCCACACACCACGTCGAGGGCCTCACACCACGTCGAGGGCATACAGTGATATGTTCATCAGTGAGAACTGACAGCATCTTGGCCACGGAAGAAACTAGCGCAGGAACTGCTAAGGAGTGGGATTTGCAGAGGGCCTATTGCCACCTCCTTGCGAGGTAGAGAAGATTCTGAGGCAGGCCAGCAGACAGTAGCCCCGGAGTCTGCTGGCAGACCTCTGCACCAACCGAAACGTCGTCAATTTCTTTCCATTGTGACCAAAGCCAATAGGTATGAGTTCCTTGAGTGTCCTATTTGCCTTACTTCAAAGATTTATGCATTCACGTTTTGGGTTAAGATTCCTGATGGTGATTGTCAGATCTGTTATAACATTCTGTTGCAGGGAGAGATCTATCTTGAGGTTATCTTGAGATAATTTCGGGGCTTTTTAGTGTCCCCGCGGCCCGGTCCTCGACCAGGTCTCCACCCCCAGGAAGCAGCCCGTGACAGCTGACTAACACCCAGGTACCTATATTAATGCTAGGTAACAGGGCATAGGGTGAAAGAAACTCTGCCCATTGTTTCTCGCCGGCACCTGGGATCAAACCCAGGACCATAGGATCACAAGTCCCGCGTGCTGTCCGCTCGGCCGACCGGCTCCCTGAATACAGCACATGAGTACAAGTACATGAGTACAGCATCAACACTGCCGGCGCCCCGGGCCGCTCCTAGGGTTGCTGGCCCCCTTACACTCTACACTTACACTTACACAGTTTCACAAAGGTGTTGTGCATAGTCTTGGGCACCATTCCTTCCCTCCCGTCCCATCCCAAATCCTTATACTGATCCCTTGCAAGTGCTACACAGTGGTAATGGCTTGGCACTTTACCCCTGATAGTTAGTTGCCTTCCTCTTGCCCACATCTGCCTAAGACACCTCACCAGACATTCGTCTCTAAGGAACTGTAATCTATTTGTATCTGCTTCCTGTTGCATTGTGGGATGAGGAGGCGTTTCTGAGAGCTGACGAGGAGCTTCTCGGATTCGCATAATTTCACATTGAATGGCTTTGACGTTAATTATGCAGCGAGGCATTGAACATATTTGTTCATTACACGACGTCGCCCAGGAGAGGCTGTAAACAAAGGCGCTGTTTACGGTGTTACAAACGCTGGACACTGCCAAACAGTGAAGTGGGAACACATGCGAGTGTATGTGTCTCACTACACATGGGTGTGTATGTGTCTCACTACACATGGGAGTGTGTGTCTCACTACACATGGGAGTGTATGTGTCTCACTACACATGGGAGTGTATGTGTCTCACTACACATGGGAGTGTATGTGTCTCACTACACATGGGAGTGTATGTGTCTCACTACACATGGGAGTGTGTGTCTCACTACACATGGGAGTGTGTGTCTCACTACACATGGGAGTGTGTGTCTCACTACACATGGGAGTGTGTGTCTCACTACACATGGGAGTGTGTGTCTCACTACACATGGGTGTGCATGTGTCTCACTGCACATGGGTGTGTATGTGTCTCACTACACATGGGTGTGTATGTGTCTCTACACATGGGTGTGTATGTGTCTCACTACACATGGGAGTGTGTGTGTCTCACTACACATGGGAGTGTGTGTCTCACTACACATGGGAGTGTGTGTGTCTCACTACACATGGGAGTGTGTGTCTCACTACACATGGGAGTGTGTGTCTCACTACACATGGGTGTGTATGTGTCTCACTGCACATGGGTGTGTATGTGTCTCACTACACATGGGTGTGTATGTGTCTCACTACACATGGGAGTGTATGTGTCTCACTACACATGGGAGTGTATGTGTCTCACTACACATGGGAGTGTATGTGTCTCACTACACATGGGTGTGTATGTGTCTCACTACACATGGGTGTGTATGTGTCTCACTACACATGGGAGTGTATGTGTCTCACTACACATGGGAGTGTATGTGTCTCACTACACATGGGTGTGTATGTGTCTCACTACACATGGGAGTGTATGTGTCTCACCACATCCAGACAACTTGTTACTCTTTCACTATAACCACATAATTGGGGCTGTGACATCCACGTGACATCCACGTGACATCCACGTGACATCCACGTGACATCCACAAGATCCATGGATGTTCCTTGGTGATCCTCAGGCTCCTCAGAGCCCCTGACCTCGACAGTTACGTTAGTCTTGCGTGTGCTAGACTCTCTCAAGTATACCTTCATATAAGCCTTCGAGTGTAGCAGCTATAACTGGTTTATAGCTAATAAAATGTCCTTTTGTTGAAGTGACTTCATCATTGGTAGATGAAGACATTTCTCTTTTTCCTGTGAAGGCTGTTCCACGTGACTTAGTAAGGTCTTAGGCTGTGGTCTAAGATAAGGCGGAAATATTTGGCTACTTTAGCTGGGTTAAATATATTTTCCTGAACAGCTTTTTCCTATAAAATGATTATTTCATTCTGAACAATACATGACCTGGCGGCCCCTAGCACGTGGCGGCCCCTAGCACGTGGCACAGGGGCAACTGCCCGAGGTGCCGGTACCTTAAACGGCACCTTACTGACCCTTGACTGTGTTGGGGACCGTAGATGAAAGTTAAATGAAGACCTTGAATGTAGTACAGAGTACAAGACACAATCAGGTCTGCTCATAGTAGGAAAACAACATGTGAAGGGTCTGGGAGTAATGATGTCCGACGACCTAACGTTTAGGGAGCATAACCAAGCAAATATTGCGTCAGCCAGAAAAATGATAGGATGGATTACGAGAACTTTCAAATAGATCTAGGCATCCCATCACAGTGGTTGTACTCTTCAAGTCACATATGTGGTCCCACTGCTACATATAGTCTGCCCGGCTTGGTCCCTTTTGATATTTGCGTTGTGTTGTCCCAGCTTGTATAAGAAATTTTGCCGTAACAAAAGTAGATATTTTCAAGAAAACAAAATAGGCTGCGGGCCGCTCCGAGCAACAGCCTGGTGGACCACTTTGTCATAAGTCAAGCCTGGCCTCTGGCCGGGATTGGGGAGTAGAAGAACTCCCAGAACCCCATCAAGCAGGTCTCAAGCAGACAGTTTGGGGCAAGAAGTGCCGGACCAACCGCGCTGTAGTGGATGTGTAGACCTGCTGGCGGCTCCAAGCAACAGCCTGGTGGATGGGGAAGTAGAACAACTCTCAGAACTCAGAACTCCCAGCTGTGTCTGGCTACAAGTGACAGGATGAACAACCCAGCGGGTTTTCTTCCTATTGGGGAGTGTTGTACATTCTGCTATGGCGGTGTGTCCACTCACAGGATGAGTGGCGCTGCCCAATACTGTCACTATGGCGGTGTGTCCACTCACAAGATGAGTGGCGCTGCCCAATAAACTCGCCCCTCGGGGCAAAATTAAAAAAAAAATTAACTCTCAGAACGCCATTCAGGTACATCCAGGATCAAGCCGTCACACGTCAATCCTAGCCCCGTCTTCGGGAACTCTCAGAACCCCATTCAGGTACAATCCAGGTATAATAATCTGCACGTCACGGAGCGTGCCCGATCAGGCCCCTAATATGTACTGAAGAATGAGAATACATATTCACCTTCATACATATTTATATTGAGTTCACCTCGCTTGTAGGAGCGGAACACAAATGTGTAAGGAAGCAGGGAGTTGGGGGGGGGATATTGTCTTAGGAACAGTTCCAAGATGCTAGGACACCCAAGACGGGTTGAAACACACTACCCGCCAAACACACACCGAAACTACGACGTTGCTACAACGTTCGAACAAGTTTTAACACTTCCTAACCAGTTATAACAACCAATCTAGCAAGTTGTAACAACGTTCTAATACATCATAAACACGTTAAGCCAAGATGTAACAACTTTATTACAAGTTGTAACAAGCGGAAAATGAGACAGTTTCGGTTTGTGTTTCCAGGGTAGACGGACTGTGGTCAAGGGAGGGCCTGCTAGCCGCGAGTAGCAATAACCTGATCAAACGGTTAAGAATGCCAGTCCCTCGGGCCGGTCTGCGAGAGAACAACTCCTCGAACCAACCCACAGCCACACGGCCGGCCCTGGTAAACCAAAGTTTAAACAGTGCTAGATAGGCCTGATAAAAGTTCTAATCTCTCGGACGTAGGTTCGAATCCGCGTCACGGCCCTTGTGGATTTGTTCTAATAGTGGGCTTGAGGACACTGTGGAGACCCCGTGTCCCCCCCCTCCATCCCTAGAGGGGGGGGACACTGCCCCCTCACCCCTCCTCCCTAGAGGGGGGGGGACACGGCCCCCCCACACCCCTCCCCGCCTCGAACCCTGACCCGGCCAGAAGCCAGAGGCGTTGTGTTTACTCTCCCACACACCTGACTTGTGTTACCCGCTCTCTTTATCCTGGGAATCCTCTCATATTTGGTTAAGGTTTTATCCCCCCCCCCCTGGCGAATGTCCTTCCTTATCTTGTTGAGCTCCTTGACCGCTTGACGGCACTCGTAAGCCAGTGTGTCGCTTACAGCCGCCAGTCACCTCGCCTGACACAGTGCCATTGACCCAGGAGGAGGAGGAGGACTAGGATAGTGCCAGGAGTGGAGGGGAGAGGGCGATGGAGGGGAGGACAAGCCAGGGAATACAATCGCAAGGTGGAGAGATGTCTGGGTGAGGGAGGGTGTAAGGTGTAGAGTGCCGACCTTGTGGCCTGGGCGACGACACACACACACACACACACACACACACACACACACACACACACACACACACACACACACACACACACACACACACACACACACGCACACACACACACACACACACACACACACACACACACACACACACACACACACACACACACACAGCCCCGCATGTCAAACATTACAGGAGAAAATCACCCTCGCCACCTTGCTTCCAACTCCCCTGCCATCGATTGACCGGCTGTGTGAAGCTGCTGCGATGCCCACCCGAAGGTATCTAATATTATTGGTATAGGTACGGGGGTGGGGTGTGGGGGGGTATTGTAGCGGTTTGTATCAGCCTGGCCATACACCTACACCCCCTCTCCTCCCCCCCTACCCCCCACCACCTCTCATAGTCACCACCCGTGGCCTTCCTCACCCCCCCCCCCTCACCCCCAACTCCGCTCTTGCCCGCAAAATCCCCGCGAAGTGATAAATGGCAACACAGTAGTTGGCAATGTTGTAGGTTATGAGGGGGGGGGGGGGCTACCCGCGGTCAGGCCAGAGGTGGAGGGGGCCGGGGGGAGGTGCGGAGATGGGGGGGCGGGGTGGGGAGGGGTTTGGGGGGGAGGGGGAGGGGGCAGAGTTGCCGCATCCTAACATTCTTTCCACTATTCTCGCTCATTTAAAACTCCTCCTCCTCCTGTCTCCGTGCCGTGTGGGGGTGAACTAATAGTCAGTATCAACAACTGAAGCGTTATGTATACGTGGGGGGGGGGGAGGTGGGGGTGCCGTGGGGGGGGGAAGAGGGGGGATGGGGGGGGGGTTAAGAGGTGTGTGGGGGTGGGGGGGGGGAGATGTGTGAAGTGTAGTGATGGTAACGTTTAAACCCCCCCCCACCCTCCCCCCACCCCCCTTCCACTGTTGCTACCACCCCCCGCCCAACACTTGGGGTTATCTTGAGATGATTTCGGGGCTTAGCGACCCCGCGGCCCGGTCCTCAACCAGGCCTCCTTTTTTGTTATACACCCCCAGCAAGCAACCTGTCTTAACTCCCAGGTACCTGGTAGGTGAACAGGTGAAACAGGTTTACTGGTAGGTGAACAGGAGCATCAGGGTGAAAGAAACTTTAGCCCTTTGTTTCGCCTCCACCGGGGATCAAACCCGGAACCTCAAGACTACGAATCCCGAGCGCTGTCCACTCAGCCGTCAGGGCCCCCGGGGGGTGTGTGGGGGGGCTGGTGTATTCCTAGTGCTAGAGTAGCACTACACTCCACCACTCCCAACTGTATAATACACCACAAACCCCCAAAGCATTAACAGTTTACCCAAACAGAGACAGGCCAGTTTACCCGGCAGAGACAAACAGCAAAGCATGTACACAAAACGTCCGAATTTGCATATATGGATGTTCGTGAACATAAAATATGGACATCCACATAGGAAGACGCTTACTACATTCATCAGCCACCTGGCAAGAGAGAGAAACTTAGCCTACCTACCTAAGACACATTGTGTCAGCAAGGCGGACAGTCCGCCCGCTACCAGAGCTGACACTATATGAGAGAGAGAGTGAGAGAGAGAGAGAGAGAGAGAGAGAGAGAGAGAGAGAGAGAGAGAGAGAGAGAGAGAGAGAGAGAGAGAGAGAGAGAGAGAGAGAGAGAGACAGACAGACAGACAGAGACAGAGAGAGAGGGGGAGGGAGGGAGAGAGAGAGAGAGAGAGAGAGAGAGAGAGAGAGAGAGAGAGGGAGAGGGAGAGAGGGAGAGAGGGAGAGAGAGAGGAGGGAGAGAGAGAGAGAGAGAGGGAGAGAGAGAGGAGGGAGGAGGAGAGAATTGATGTTAGATGAGATGTGTAAGTGTTTGGGAGAGGTGTGTGGGGCCGCGGGTCAGTGTAGCGTGGAGGGCGGGAAGGGTCCTACCACCACCACCACCACCACCACCACCACACCAAGTGGTGGTGGTGGTGGGGGGGAACAATTAAGGGTTGGGGAGGGTTGCCTGGGGCCAGGCAGCGCCTGTGTGTCGTGCCCGCCCCGCTCCTCACCCGCCGCCGCTCCTCATTATCGGCTCATTTGCATGGTAGTGTCGCCCGTGTAAATAATGACCCCCCCCCCCCTCTCTCTCACACACACACTCGCCCCTCCTAGATATCTAGCCTCCTTAACCCTTCCCACATCCCATCCCATCCCCCTCTCACTCAGTCCTCTCCTGGGTCCCTGCCTCTACAGGATCCCATTTTTAGGTTCCAAACCTCCAGCAGACTCCTCTATACCATTTTCTCTGTCCACCTCTTCAGGAACTACACTGTAGCTCCTGTGACTGTAGAGTACTGACTCTACACGATCTCAGTGACTCTAGGCGACTCTAGACGATCTCAGTGACTAGACGATGTAAGTGACTAGACGATCTTAGTGACTCTAGGCGATTTCAGGATTGCCCAATCTCCCCGGCCCAATATAAGATACCACAATTAGGACCCCAAGAATGTACAAACATATTATGCAGTTCCTGAGAGGAGAGAAGAGCCAGGCAGAGGTGACTCCCCACATGGGACACGAGGCGGCGGCGGCTCCGACAAGTGGAGTGACACTACAGCACACAGCTGACACTACAGGTCAGCTGAAACACGGGTCAATATATCACACACACATGCGGGATCACATTAGCCAAGTCATAAAGAGAATCTTAAGACGATGCCCGGCCAGGGGGGCCAGACTCAAACGCGGCCAAATAAACTCATAAACAACCGGGCCAAGAAGGCGAACGCAGCCACCAATAAAGAAAATCAATTGAAGCCGGGGGGGGGGGGGAGATACCAACCACCAACATGGGTTACACGCAGAAATCACAATAGTCTGATGCATCAAATGAACAAATCCACAAGTTAGTTACAAGAAGAAAAAGTTAGAGAAGATTCAGCGGTATGCCACCAGGCTCGTCCCGGAACTGAGAGGATTGAGCTACGAGGAAAGGCTAAAGGAGCTGAACCTCACATCCCTGGAAAACAGAAGAGTTAGGGGAGACATGATAACCACCTACAAAATTCTCAGGGGAATTGACAGGGTGGACAAAGACAAACTCTTCAGCACGGGTGGGACACGAACAAGGGGAAACTTGTGGAAACAGGTGGAAACTTAGTACCCAGATGAGCCACAAAGACGTTAGAAAGAATTTTTTCAGTGTCAGAGTAGTTAATAAATGGAATGCACTAGGAAGTGATGTGGTGGAGGCTGACTCCATACACAGTTTCAAATGTAGATATGATAGAGCCCAGTAGGCTCAGGAATCTGTACACCAGTTGATTGACGGTTGAGAGGCGGGACCAAAGAGCCAAAGCTCAACCCCCGCAAGCACAATTAGGCGAGTACAAGGGCCGTGACGTAGGTTCGAACCTACGTCCGAGAGGATCCCAGACGCTGCCTTAATCGACTGAGCTACGACATGGTTAAAAAAGAATTGCAACCGGGAAATCATCCTGATTTACCACGGTTCCTGCAGCCTCTCCGAGACACAAACCAGGGTTTCGATTATCTTGAGATTATCTTGAGATGATTTCGGGGCTTTAGTGTCTCCGCGGCCCGGTCTTCGACCAGGCCTCCACCCCCAGGAAGCAGCCCATGACAGCTGACTAACACCCAGGTACCTATTTACTGCTAGGTAACAGGGGCATAGGGTTTGACGCAATTTTCCCCCCATGCACCCGAGCTATGTCAATAGGCTGTTCTACCTCTTCGCCCTTACTTCATTACAATACCCATGGGTATTGCGCACGACTTAAACCACTGAACCACGATATGCTGTAAGTGTTCTTACCTTGGATTCAACTGAATCCTCTTCGTAGGGGTGGGGGGGGGGAGGTCTTGAGGCATCGAACTGAGACCAGATCATGTGTTTACACATTGTCCGTGTGTACACCTAAGAGGCCTGGTCAACGACCGGGCCGCGGGGACGCTAAGCCCCGGAAGCACCTCAAGGTAACCTCAAGGTACACTCTGGTGTGGTATAGGGGGTTTTCCACCAACGCTCCCTTCTTGGAGGTATAATATTATTACATATTAATAATATTACACCTCGCTAGAAGAGACCTACAACCCTTAATCCTGGTTTAAGGTGCCTTGACCCTGGTTTAAGGTGCTTTGACCCTGGTTTAAGGTGCTTTGACCCTGGTTTAAAGTGCCATGACCCTGGTTTAAGGTGCCTTGACCCTGGTTTAAGGTGCCATGACCCTGGTTTAAGAGGCCTTAACCCTGGTTTAAGGTGCCATGACCCTGGTTTAAGAGGCCTTAACCCTGGTTTAAGGTGCCTTGACCCTGGTTTAAGGGGCCTGAACCCTGGTTTAAGGTGCCTAAACCCTGGTTTAAGGTGCCTAAACCCTGGTTTAAGGTGCCTGAACCCTGGTTTAAGGTGCCTTGACCCTGGTTTAAGGTGCCTTGACCCTGGTTTAAGGTTCCATGACCCTGGTTTAAGGTGCCTTGACCCTGGTTTAAGGTGCCATGACCCTGGTTTAAGAGGCCTTAACCCTGGTTTAAGGTGCCTTGACCCTGGTTTAAGGGGCCTGAACCCTGGTTTAAGGTGCCTAAACCCTGGTTTAAGGTGCCTAAACCCTGGTTTAAGGTGCCTAAACCCTGGTTTAAGGTGCCTGAACCCTGGTTTAAGGTGCCATGACCCTGGTTTAAGAGACCTTAACCCTGGTTTAAGGTGCCTTGACCCTGGTTTAAGGTGCCATGACCCTGGTTTAAGAGGCCTTGACCCTGGTTTAAGGTGCCTTGACCCTGGTTTAAGGTGCCTTGACCCTGGTTTAAGGTGCCTTGACCCTGGTTTAAGGTGCCTTGACCCTGGTTTAAGGGGCCTTAACCCTGGTTTAAGGTGCCTTAACCCTGGTTTAAGGTGCCTTGACCCTGGTTTAAGGGGCCTTAACCCTGGTTTAAGGTGCCTTGACCCTGGTTTAAGGTGCCTTGACCCTGGTTTAAGGTGCCTTGACCCTGGTTTAAGGTGCCTTGACCCTGGTTTAAGGTGCCTTGACCCTGGTTTAAGGTGCCTTGACCCTGGTTTAAGGTGCCATGACCCTGGTTTAAGGTGCCTTGACCCTGGTTTAAGGTGCCTTGACCCTGGTTTAAGGTGCCTTGACCCTGGTTTAAGGTGCCTTGACCCTGGTTTAAGGTGCCTTGACCCTGGTTTAAGGTGCCTTAACCCTGGTTTAAGGTGCCTTGACCCTGGTTTAAGGTGCCTTGACCCTGGTTTAAGGTGCCTTGACCCTGGTTTAAGGTGCCTTGACCCTGGTTTAAGGTGCCTTGACCCTGGTTTAAGGTGCCTTGACCCTGGTTTAAGGTGCCTTGACCCTGGTTTAAGGTGCCATGACCCTGGTTTAAGGTGCCTTGACCCTGGTTTAAGGTGCCTTGACCCTGGTTTAAGGTGCCTTGACCCTGGTTTAAGGTGCCTTGACCCTGGTTTAAGGTGCCTTGACCCTGGTTTAAGGTGCCTTGACCCTGGTTTAAGGGGCCTTAACCCTGGCTTAAGGTGCCTTGACCCTGGTTTAAGGTGCCTTGACCCTGGTTTAAGGTGCCTTGACCCTGGTTTAAGGTGCCTTGACCCTGGTTTAAGGTGCCTTAACCCTGGTTTAAGGTGCCTTGACCCTGGTTTAAGGTGCCTTGACCCTGGTTTAAGGTGCCTTAACCCTGGTTTAAGGTGCCTTGACCCTGGTTTAAGGTGCCTTGACCCTGGTTTAAGGGGCCTTAACCCCTCCAAGTGACGGAAGATTAACAAAACGAATCCACAAGTCACCTTCATGATAGAATAAACGGGACAAAAACTGCTGTAGAGAGAGAGAGAGAGAGAGAGAGAGAGAGAGAGAGAGAGAGAGAGAGAGAGAGAGAAAGACTGCCATCTTGGCCCCACACATATCGGGCCCAGTCCCTACTACACACTTTAGAGAAAAGGAGCGTACAAAACTGTACTCGATGCAAAAATACTTAAGATTAGCTAACAGACGCCGCCGCCCACGCTGACCACCACCTCGGAGCTCCGTCAAGCCCCTAAGCTCCGTCAAGCCCTGAGCTCTGTCAAGCCCCTGAGCTCCGTCAAGCCCCTGAGCTCCGTCAAGCCCTGAGCTCCGTCAAGCCCCTGAGCTCCGTCAAGCCCCTGAGCTCCGTCAAGCCCCTGAGCTCCGTCAAGCCCCTGAGCTCCGTCAAGCCCCTGAGCTCCGTCAAGCCCCTGAGCTCCGTCAAGCCCCTGAGCTCCGTCAAGCCCCTGAGCTCCGTCAAGCCCCTGAGCTCCGTCAAGCCCCTGAGCTCCGTCAAGCCCTGAGCTCCGTCAAGCCCCTGAGCTCCGTCAAGCCCTGAGCTCCGTCAAGCCCTGAGCTCCGTCAAGCCCCTGAGCTCCGTCAAGCCCTGAGCTCCGTCAAGCCCCTGAGCTCCGTCAAGCCCCTGAGCTCCGTCAAGCCCTGAGCAGATGCCCTGGAACCTCAAACCGCGGGAATTGTGTGTAGATATTAGATGACCCTTGTTAGTGGAGAGGCAGCGACGTCCCACTCCTACAGCTGGTACGTGCTTGGTACGTGGTACGTACACAGTAGCAGGTGTGTCACTACCGTGCTTGCGTACAGAGTAGCAGGTGTGTCACTACCGTGCTTGCGTACACAACAGCACGTGTGTTACTACCGTGCTTGCGTACACAGTAGCACGTGTCACTACCGTGCTTGCGTACACAACAGTACGTGTGTCACTACCGTGCTTGCGTACACAACAGCACGTGTGTCACTACCGTGCTTGCGTACACAACAGCACGTGTGTCACTACCGTGCTTGCGTACACAACAGCACGTGTGTCACTACCGTGCTTGCGTACACAACAGCACGTGTGTCACTACCGTGCTTGCGTACACAACAGCACGTGTGTCACTACCGTGCTTGCGTACACAGTAGCACGTGTCACTACCGTGCTTGCGTACACAGTAGCATGTGTCACTACCGTGCTTGCGTACACAACAGCACGTGTGTCACTACCGTGCTTGCGTACACAACAGCACGTGTGTCACTACCGTGCTTGCGTACACAACAGCACGTGTGTCACTACCGTGCTTGCGTACACAACAGCACGTGTGTCACTACCGTGCTTGCGTACACAGTAGCACGTGTCACTACCGTGCTTGCGTACACAACAGCACGTGTGTTACTACCGTGCTTGCGTACACAGTAGCACGTGTCACTACCGTGCTTGCGTACACAGTAGCACGTGTCACTACCGTGCTTGCGTACACAACAGCACGTGTGTCACTACCGTGCTTGCGTACACAACAGCACGTGTGTCACTACCGTGCTTGCGTACACAGTAGCACGTGTCACTACCGTGCTTGCGTACACAGTAGCACGTGTCACTACCGTGCTTGCGTACACAACAGCACGTGTGTCACTACCGTGCTTGCGTACACAACAGCACGTGTGTCACTACCGTGCTTGCGTACACAACAGCACGTGTGTCACTACCGTGCTTGCGTACACAGTAGCACGTGTCACTACCGTGCTTGCGTACACAACAGCACGTGTGTCACTACCGTGCTTGCGTACACAACAGCACGTGTGTCACTACCGTGCTTGCGTACACAGTAGCACGTGTGTCACTACCGTCCTTGCGTACACAGTAGCAGGTGTGTCACTACCGTGCTTGCGTACACAGTAGCACGTGTGTCACTACCGTGCTTGCGTACACACAAACACCCATAAACAGTTCTGATAAGACGGATCTTAACCCAAGAATACAATCCCACAGCATAACATACACCATCTTCAACCCTCTTCAACATCACCTGTATGTACTTCCCAGTCTGTATCACATGTACCCCCCCCACCCCTCCCCACCCCCTTCCTGAACCCCTGTAACCCACATCCCCCCTTCCCCCCCTGTCCCATCCCAAATCCTTATCATGACCCCTTCCCAGTGCTATATAGTCGTAATGGGTTGGCGCTTTCCCCCTGATAGTTCCTGCCCCTCCCTCGATTATATGTCACAGGAGCAGGGGGCAAGATTATATGCCACAGGAGGCAGGGGGCAAGATTATATGCCACAGGAGCAGGGGGCAAGATTATATGCCACAGGAGCAGGGGGCAAGATTATATGCCACAGGAGGCAGGGGGCAAGATTATATGCCACAGGAGCAGGGGGCAAGATTATATGCCACAGGAGCAAGGGGGCAAGATTATATGCCACAGGAACAGGGGGCAAGATTATATGCCACAGGAGCAGGGGGCAAGATTATATGTCACAGGAGCAGAGGGCAAGATTATATGCCACAGGAGCAGGGGGCAAGATTATATGTCACAGGAGCAGAGGGCAAGATTATATGCCACAGGAGCAGGGGGGGCAAGATTATATGCCACAGGAGCAGGGGCAAGATTATATGCCACAGGAGCAGGGGCAAGATTATATGCCACAGGAGCAGGGGCAAGATTATATGCCACAGGAGCAGGGGCAAGATTATATGCCACAGGAGCAGGGGCAAGATTATATGCCACAGGAGCAGGGGCAAGATTATATGCCACAGGAGCAGGGGGCAAGATTATATGCCACAGGAGCAGGGGGCAAGATTATATGCCACAGGAGCAGGGGCAAGATTATATGCCACAGGAGCAGGGGGCAAGATTATATGCCACAGGAGCAGAGGCAAGATTATATGCCACAGGAGCAGGGGGCAAGATTATATGCCACAGGAGCAGAGGCAAGATTATATGCCACAGGAGCAGAGGG